>NW_007746893.1:0-12924 GCF_000696425.1 Galeopterus variegatus | reverse complement strand
GTGATTCATATGAAAGCTGTGTAGATCTGAGGACTTACCTGACTTTTTATGTTTTTTGGGTTTTTTTTTTTTTAATGTTCTTGAAAGATAAACCCATAGACTTGCTCTTAGATGACATCTTTCAGGTAAAGATGTGTAACCCAGGAGTAGTTCTTACAAATTGTATACAACAAAAGAAGCCAATTTGTATTCCATATAAACCTTCTCTTTTCCAGCATGTTGATATACTTTCATCATTCCCAGGAAAAGAACAATATTATAAAAATCATTCTTTGGAAAAAATGGTGTAGCAAGATTTAGACTATTTCTCAACTTTCTTAAGAGTAAATAAGAGGTGGCATCATATTTTTAAAAAGTAAGGCTTCAGTAATAAACTGAAAATATGAAGAAAATGAGCATAACAAAAAGAAACACTGTAATACCTGGCACCTCAGATAAACTTGATTTCTAATAGCATGTTTCAGAAAATGTAATAATGAAAATACATAACTATCTAGAAGAGGAGAAAACAATGAACAAAGTAGTAGACTTAAAGTATTAAAACAATCTCTTATGTTAAGAAAAATTAAGAGTGTTTGTTTATAATATTTGTACCCTGACTATTATAATTTAATTTTAAAATAGTAAAGGTAGGGAAGTTTTGAAAATTAAGAACAGTATTTTATTGACTTAGTGAAGCCATCACATAATCTCAATATGTAGCTAAAATTCAGAAATGTGCTATTGTCTTGGACAAGTTGTGTGTGAATTGGTATATGCTCTTATCCATTTGTTAAGACACCTAAAGAAATAGAAAGCCCAAATTTCAGCAAGCCTTGGTCTGGCCATGCCACAGCATCTTCTTGTCTTTTAATAAATGGGTTTAAAACTATTAACTTGCCCCTAAGTGCCATTTGAACTGATTATCAAACATCTTGATATGTATATATTCTAATAGTCATTCAGCTCAAAGATGTCATACTTTCTCATTACTTCTTACTTATGAACTGTTTGAAAGTGGGTTTTTTTTCTGATTTTTTTCCCCATTGTTTATTGTTCATCTCTAATTTAACTGCATGGTTGTTAGAGAACTTTGTGTGATAAAATTTGAGAGTTGTAAATCCTTGTGTTCCATATGATTTTGAAGAGAACGTATAGCCTCTCTATGCTACCTCTTGAAATATATTGCATTCATTTCTTTTTATAAATGTTGTTTTTATGTTTTTTAAAAAAAAGACATCTAATTATATCTGAGGTTTGTGAAGGCTTTAAATCCTAACTCTGACACTAACTACCTGGGTAGCCTTAGGTGGATCAATAATCTTTTTGTGAATCAGTTTCCATTTCTGTGAAAAAGACACAGTGCCCGTTAGACCTACTCACAGCATAGTCATGAGAATGAAATGAAGTAACATTTTTTAAAAAGTGCTTACTCATACTTAGCCAGCCTGAGGAGGACAGAACTTGCCTCTGAGTCATTAAGATTTGTCTTTTCGGGCCGGCCCGGTGGCGCACTGCTACAGTGCGCCGCTTGGCAGCGCGGCGGCGCTCCCACCGAGGGTTCGGATCCCACATACAGACCGGTTCCCGCTCACTGGCTGAGTGAGGGGCGGACGGAGCACCGAGGGTTTCGATCCCGTTGCTGGTCCCGGTCCGGTCCGGGCGCGACACTGAGGGTTGCGGTCCGTTGCCGGACACGAAAAAAAAGACAAAAAGGAAAAAAAAAATTTGTCTTTTCCAGGTGGTCACCCGTGGAGGTGTATCTTCTTTACGTAGATCTTGAGCACACAACTTAATTCTAGAAACCTAGCCATGGCACCAAAATACTCCAGAACAAAATCACCAATGCCTTTTACAATTGCAGCAAAGAGAATAAATTACCTTTTGTTATTCCCCGTTCTATTGAACTGTGGTCTTCAGATCTTTCAGCTAAAGTCTTATTATTGATTTGATATTCAGTGTATTTTTAAATGTGCTCTTTTTAGAAAAAAGTTTTATCTTCTTTTAACAAAATTATCTTTTATCTTGAAAAATGGGGCATAAGTAAAATCCTAAATCAGGGTATGATGGTACGTGGTGGGCCATTGATTCAAACTGTAATATAGACTTTGTTCTTCCAAAATAATTGTGGAGGATGCTGGTATTCTGTAGAGGGCTTCCTTCATCTGTTTCTCTCTCTTTTTTCCCCTAGTAGGGGCTTTAATAGCTCAGAAAAGAAACAGTTGGAATCTGAACACATTCTTATTTTTAGAGAACTTATACGCTAAGAAATATAAATTGATAGAAGACAGACATTTCCAAATTATTCTATCATTTAAAATTGGCAGCTGATGATAAGAGCTAGAATTATAGAATTACATGGATCTGATAAATTCTGAGTATACATAGCAGTTTACTTTGTTCTGTGTATTATATGTAACCATTGCTGTGCTTAGTTTTATTTTTTTTAATCCTGAGAACCAACTTATTGAATGTGATATATCTATTTATCCCTATAACTTGCATATTCCAAAAACAACTTCAGGTAGCTTATAAGCAAGTCAAAATTGTTATTCCACATTTAAAAGAATTTCTATTTTGTTAGCATTTTATCACAACCTTTTGATCCTTTCTTGTTGTAAATATATGGCTTAGCTACTTTAAATTTTTGTTCTTTTATTTGCTTTTAAGTCATTATTTGTTGCATTACTATGAATAATCTCTAATGCATTAGCCAGACTGCCAGTGTTCAGATCTCAGCTCCTGCCCTTGTTAGTGTCAAAGATAAACAAGCCAGACACTAGTTATAGTGGTAAGAATAGATTTTATTCGGCAGGAACTATTGCAACAGAAAAGAGGGTCCAACATGAACTGAACTTCACCAAACAAAAAGGAAGAGACCTTTTAAAGGAAGGGGTGTACTTAGGGAAAGGCACTGAGGGATGTCAAGGGGGTTTTGGTCTATATGATGGGGCCATCTGGGTTTGTTAATTGGTATTTATCAGGAGGAGAAACAAACTTCTTCTGTCTTGACAGGAAGCAGTGGTGTACATTAGAGTAAGACACCCCCCAGGCTGGAAGCTGAGCAGAATTATCCCCTAATGTTTGAAGACAGTTTGGGGTGGTAGAAGATTTATATCTCAAAGGGGCAAAGAAAGGGCATATGCCTGTTACCAGGTTTTGGTTGGAACAAATCATGCCTGGCACCAAATAAGTGTATTACCTAGAAATAGTAATAGCAGCAGCAGTAGTAGCCACCAAATATCTTTTGTTCCTGAGTTATTTGTAGCTCAGGATGATCAAATAGAAAAGACTCTTGAGTTTATAATGTTTTATGTGAGAACAGGGTAAGTAACATTAGTAATTCAGAAATTAGAAAAATATTTATGAGTAATCTTGTGCATTGTAAGATCTTTAAGCACTATTTTGCCTATATATTTCTTAAGTTTTGGACATACAGTTCTTTTCTCCAGCATGTATATGGCTTACCCTCCCTAATGCACAACCTCCAACATTTCCCAGCACATTTCCTTCAGCAAAATAAGCCTGAATTTAAATAATTATAGACTTTTAAGAAATTAAACTATTTGCTCAAATAAGAAAAAAAATGGCATATACAAAAGTAGTGACTAAGACTGAAGCACATTTTTGTAATTTTTCAAATTTTAGGATAATTTGCTTTCCAACACAGAAGTAAAAATTAGGTAAAATATTCATAATTTTTAGGTGCTAACCAGTAGGTTTAGAGAAATCCAAATTATCTCTGTGCATGTTTGTGGAGTTTGTTGACACCAGCACTGTGGAGTAATAATCCATAATGTATGAATTATTAAATGATTATAGCCTATATTTGCATTGAGTGCATTATCAACCATAGGACATACTTCACTGCATATGGATTTCTATTAAGGAACTGGAGTGCATAGATCAACGGAAGTCCATTCTTCTTAAATTACAATTTTTATCACTATCACTTCTTGATGTTAATATATTTGAGAGTAGAAAAAAATGACCAGTTAGTTAAGAGGCCAATAACTAGAAAAGAAAGAATAGTTTCAGTTGATTTTTTCAATGTGCTACATAAAAATGTTAAAGGAAGGGAGAACAACCAAATATCATACTATATTCTAAGACCAACTTTTATTCATTGCACTTCTCTAATTAATATTTGGGGTATTTGTAAAGTGATTCAGGAAATTAAATTTTTAATTTTGCAAATAGCAAAGATAGGCAAACCTAACTCCTATCATTTTAAAATCAAATATATTAAATTGTTTCATTCTATTTATGCAAGCATCTAAAATGTTACCTTTTAACTGTGACAATACTAGAAATGTTATTCCCAATACTTGGTTTTATAAACAGGATCTAAAGTTGTTCTGGAAAGAATCTTAGAAAAATGTTGAGGGTATCTAAGTTCTAGACTTAGCCCCTCCACTGACCTGCCACCCAAACCCTCTCAGCAGGCAACCTCACCTCACAGAGCCAGTACTTTTTCAGTCATAGAGGCCTTGCTTTTAATGGTTATTATTTCTTCCTTACTAGCAGCAGTTTAATTTGGATTTTGTATCTTCTTTTTTTAATAGTCTGATACATACTTCTGCATGTCAGTGCGTTTGCCGATGGATGAGGAAGCCTTTGTGAGTAAGTATTAATTGGATGGTGGGGTGAGGGAGGGAGCAGTTGAAGGGAGGCAGCTATTTGAAATCAGTGAAAGGTTCTATTTGATGGTTATGAGCGTATTAATCTTTTACTGTCAGTTTCTAAAATGCATTTATCATGCCTAATGCGGAAACAAACTAGAGAGAGCCACTGAGAGACAAGATTACAAACTGTATCCAGAGAGATTCATGGGTTATATTAGTTAAGGAGCTGCATACAGATGTCAGTGGCTGCCAATACCATGTGGTCCCATTTGTATAGTATTGGCTTTCTGTCTGTGGCTGGAAGCTTAATTCTGCTCCTCTCAACAGACTGTTTATTTACCTGCTGGTTCATCCTGTAAATCGACTGCATTTAGAATCAACATTGGGGAATGTAAGATTCTTCCTGTCAGACAGGTAGATGGAGAGGGAGGGAAGGAGGGACGGAGGGAAGAAAGGAGGAGAGAGTGACAGAGAAAAGAAAAGAAGGAAAGGAGGGAGGGAGGAATATCTATCTGCTGTTTATATTACAGAATAAGAGGACTCTCAAATGACAGGTCCTTCCCCAGCTGAGCCTTTAAATCAGAGAGGAAAAGTGACAAAGCACCATCTGTTTCCATCTAGGTTGTTTTAATTTAAACATCCCTTATGACAGACTTTTAACTATTTGGGGAAGAGGTATGACTGGCAAATTATTTATGGATTTGCTTTTTTCATCTTTACTTTTCTGGTTTGAGATGTTGATTTTGGAGAGAAAGTGATGGTAATGAGAGTTGTACTTTGGTCCCTTGAAACTAATCTTCCAGTGGGCTGTCTAAAATGGCTGTTATGCGAATTGTGAAATGTGTACAGTAGCCTTGGGGCAGTCCGAGGATGAATTTTCATGAGGTGCTCCCTGCAGGAATGTACACTGTAGACCTGCAAAGCCAGAGCAATGTGCATTTATTTTTTTCCACACACTTGGGTGGCAGTCACAACAGAAAATACAATCTATAACAATACTCTTTAACAAAATTTACTCCATAGTTAGTTCCTAAGAATGAAAACCATAAGGAGTTACACATTGCCTGGCTGTTGTTTTATAAAATATTTAGATATTACCAAGAAAAATGTTAGGAAGGACAGCACTCCCAGATCCTGAACTGAACAACTTTTAAGACAGAAAGATAATTTAAGTTCCCAATTATAGTGCTTTGAGTAACACCAAATGTAATTTAGAATACAAATTCATAATTAAAATATTAATAGTAAAGCTGTCCTTAATTTCATATCCATGTGTTTGGCAGCCTTGGAGAAAACATTTAATCATAAAAGGAATTTTACATAAATTTTTTTCTTCACTAATATATTTATATGTATATGTATGTATTTTTTTTTCAAAGTTCAGGGGGTAGTCTTGATTCCTCCTGTTTTACACTTACTTTGAAAACAAGGCCACCCTGCACACCTGTATAAATATGGCAGTCATGTGTCACAGCAGTATTATGGGTCTCACATTAATAGGTTACTGGTTTGTTTCTGGAGGTTCATGGTAGTATATGATTCAGAGCTGGTGACTCTAGGGACTATAAATATATGTCCTGGAATGTGTTACTGCTCTCCTAATATAAATGTGTTTACTTTCACGTAATTTACAATTTTAAAGTACAAGCGAATACATTCAGTAGAGTAAAATATTCCCAGGAAACCCATGAAGGACTATATCAGATCCGAAGTGCTAAACATTTCTGCATTTTCTTAGGCAACCCTCTTCTATGATTAAAAACTGTTCCAAGATCCTTAAATGGTCTTCAAAGATTAACTAACTCTCTTAGTATTTCTTCTTTATTTGCTGGGAGGATTACATGAATGCTAAAAATTTTGTTACCTGTTCAAAAGGGTTGTTTCATCTCAGTGTGAGTCCTTTAACATACTATACCTGGGTGATTTGGGGTTACCATTGTTTGCATAATCCACCAACCACAGAAGTTTAGGTTTAGGCAAATTAGAACTGGAAAATTGAAAGCCAAAGAGAAATACTAAACAATTATTTATATAAGGGGATATAAGTGAGGGAAATTTTGCATGTAATTATTTCACCAATGAAGAGTTGTAAAGACCCATAATACTTTGTTTATTATTTTTATTTAAAATTTTTCTATAGCAGCTCTATTTGTTTATTCTTTTCTTGTGACACAACAATTTTATACTTTGTTTCCATTATCTGTGCCTTTTTAATTTTTGAATCCCAGCAGGATATATGCCATAGAATATGGTAAGGACTCAATAATAGCTTACTGAACACATGAGTGCTAAAAAAGCATTAAAAATGCTGCATTTTCTGAAGCAGTATTTCAAATAGTAGACAATTTATGTTTTTGCCTTAAATTGTATTCTTATTTTAATATAAGGAATCTTTTTTTTTCTTTAAGAAAAATCAGTTGTTCATTAATTCAGCAAACTTTAAAAAAAAAATTTTTTTTAAAGATGACTGGTAAGGGGATCTTAACCCTTGACTTGGTGTTGTCTGCACCACACCCTCCCAAGTGAGCTAACCGGCCATCCCTATATAGGGATCTGAACTCATGGCCTTGGTGTTATCAGCACCTCACTCTCCCAAGTGAGCCATGGGCTGACCCCTAATTCAGCAAATTTTTAAATTTCTGCTATATGCCAGTTATTGGGCTAAGCAATGGGGATATGAAGTATGATATGACACAAGTTCAAGTTCATACCAGAAGAATTCTAGAAGAGAAGAATACAAGTGTTAAAACATGTAAAAAGGATTTTCTCCTTGTACTTTTCAAATTTCTGAAGAAAATTGCAAAAGGCAGAGACCAATTTAGATTGCTTATTAGGACTAAGACAAATTCTCTTGGTGGTATTAAAAGTCAAAATTGGATTTAGATAACTCATAATTTTGGCTTTATGTTTGTATGACTAATTACGTAACCCATTTTAAACATATTGCTTAATTCTGAGAAAATACCATCACAATCGTTATGGAATTCGTATGTGTATATGCCTATTATATTTACATATGAGCACACAACATGAATGATATCTGTATTGAATTATTACATGTGAATTAAAATAGGTTTTTGGGTAAATAGTATGAAGATAAGAATAATTCTTATGTTTGTAACAAAATTACAGCTTTCCCTAGAGCCCTGCTTTTGTTTGTTTAAGAAATCACAGAATTGGAATGGAGGAACATATGATAAATCTGCATTTGACCACTGAACTGTGGTGCTGTCTAAAAGGTGTTTTACAGACACTCAGAGGAATTGGCTCTGACAGCAGCCCACTCAGCCAAGAAATTTGACTGTCAACTTTATCCACTTGCTTTCCCTCACATGGATGACCAGTAAATAAATGTGTCTTTTCCTTAGTGAAAGATGGCAGGTCCCTATCTATCAAATCGCTCTGTACAAATGAGATAGAAGCCATTGAATTTAGAAATAGATGAAATTAACCTAATGATTTATTGCTTTCCGTTTTCTTGGCCTTCTCTCTTGAATGTAGAGTAATTTCTACTGCACAATTGCGGAGTCAGACTTAAACGTTTTCAAATGTGACCTTTCCTAAAGCACAAGTGCAGGATGATGCTGGGATACTTCAAAAACTGCAGCAATCTAATTTTTGATCATGCTTACCGGTCACTAGATTATGTGACTATAAAGACCAAGATCTGGCACGGTACATTGTTCATAAGTTTGTCTCATGGTTTTGACAGAGTACATAGAAGGGTGTGTGTGTGTGTGTGTGTGTGTGTGTGTGTGTGTGTGTGTGCATGCATGTGTGTAAGTCTCATCCCCAGGCAGTCACTCTGTCACCTTTATGCTTCCAATTAGTTGACTGAGTATTCTTTTACTTCTCACTTTAAGTAGAATCTTCTCCAATATGAATAATGTAGCCTCTGACTCTCAGATGACCACTGAGTACCTTCCAGCAGGCACCCTAGGAAGCTCTTCTAGTTTCTTGGTGAAAGGTACTTGGAAAGAGCTATTATTTATAGCACAAATAAGGTACACTAGACTAGATGTCTCTGATGTGTGGATAAAACCTAATTTGCTTGGTCATAATCATGAAGTTGTTGCTATATTCCCTGTCTCAAAGTGTTAGAGTGTTTCTTGAATGTCCTCTATTCTTTGTTTACTCAGTACCCATGTTTCCAACATGACAACCTCCAAAAACTCCCAAGCTTTTCTGGGGAAATAAAAAAGGGGTGAGAGAGGAGTAGGAACCATTCTATTATGTTTTATAAAGTTGAGAGTTAGGAATGTCTTTAGTTAGATACATCTAGTGGTCACCAAAAAGTAACTGAAAAATTGACATAGATATTTTAATGTAGTAATATCAAAATGCACCTGCTCCCACCCCCAATAAATGACCAATTCAGAAAGCGCAGGTTTGAATCAAATTTGATGTGTAGAAGCCCTTCAGTGGTGGGGGCAAGGGGAGGGTTCATGGGATTTTGATAATCATTCTGAAGTAGCTATTTCAGCAGAACTTTAGTGGTCACCTCTAAAAAGATCACTGTGAACTGGGCTAGTCACAGAAAATTTAATTAGGGAGAAGAAAAGATTTGATCTGGACCTGGGAAAACAGCCTATTTGGATCTGCAGAGGAGAGGAGAATATTCCAGTGGCCAACAGTATGAGCACGAAGGACACACTGGTACAAGTATGAGAGATAGCGTCATTATAATGTGGTTAAAATGGCAAGTTCTGAACCAGACCACTCTTCATTCAAATCCCAGCTTCACTTTCTTGCTGTGTGACCAGGCACAAATCACACCACCTCTTTCCTCAGGGCTCATCTACTGGGGAGGGAAAGGGACCAGACTTGTTGTGAGAAGTAAACGAGTGCCTGGCACAGGGTAAGCCCTGGTGGGTGTGTTGGTGGTTACGGTTAGTAAGAGAGGAGCACTGCCTAATGAACGTAAAGAGTGAATGTAGGAGGTTGTCTTTTGGAATGTGGTGAGCTAGGAACTGGTGCGGTATTATCCATGGCCTTAAAAGGCCGGAAGTTAGATAAGGATTTGAATCTGTAGGAAATTAAAAGAGGACTGTTATAGAAATGACATTACAAAAACAGGGCTTAATGGAGCTTATGCCACCTTATCTTGCATAGCTTAGCTGCTAAAGTCTATTTATCGATTGTTTAGTTGATTCTGGTGTATATCATACAGTTCAGTTTTGAAAGGTATATCATCTAGAAGCTTAATCCTTTTTGTGTGTTGGAATTCCTTTATTTAGAGGTAAGGATTATTTCATTTTAAATTTATGTTCAACATACAGGCTTGCTCGGGTGTTTTATTTCTTTGTTAATTTGGCAGTGAGAGCTTAAAGTACTCATAAGCTATGTTAAGTATTCTTTATGAATTGTACATCATTGTCCATGCTAGCAACAGTTAGTGACAATTTCACTATTAAGCTTTCTGATTACAAATGTTCAAGCAAAAGGTCTTTATTTTAGTGTAGAATTGCTTTATAGTTATGGGGGAAGCTAGCAGAAGATAATGTAATATGCCCCTGCTGCGGGTTTTTAATGTGCTGGCAAATGGACTATAGTGCTGTGAACTTTACATTTATCTGTACCTTTTGGCCCAAATACAAGATTATGAACATTAAGGTTGACCATATCCTACACTTCAATTACAATTTACAGCATTGCTATCTTCAGTTCCTTTGAACAGTTTTTGAAGTATAATCTTTATTTTTTGGAAATAAATGTTTAAGGCAGTAGTAGTAAGATTTGGGGGCCTGTAACTTTTTTTTTGAATCATGACATCTCTTTTACATTATTGTTTCTTCAACCTTACACCTTCCCAATTTCCTCAATATTGACTATAGCTTGAAAACACAAGCAATATTAGAATACCAAATCTTTATGACAGACATAAACGTAGTCCCCGGAGGCTCCATTGTGTGCCTGCTTCAGACCTCAGCCCTAAAAGGATTTTAGATGCTGCAGCTAAAACTACATGATGTAATACAGAGTTCTGGTGTTCTCTTTTAATAAAATAGTTCTAAAGAATCAACCAATTTTTACCTTTAGAAACTCTTTTTATAAATTTATTTTAAGAGAAACTTTGTTTTAACTTTGTTCCCTGTACAATTAAAAAAGCAAGACAATCCCAAGTTTGCTAGGATTAGTTAACTAAACTCTGAGTATGCTTACATAATAGAATATATTCAGCTACTAAATTCTGTAGTCAGAGTCACCTGTGATTCACCTGTGACACTTTTAAAAGATGTGCTCATTTGGGAATGACCTCTGGAGATTTGATTGAGATATTGATGGGGGAGGGGGAGGACTGATCTAGGACTGACCCTGGGCACCTGTATTTTTAACAAGCTCCACAGGTAATTTTAATGTACAGCCCGGGCTGAAAATAATGTTGAAGAAAATTGTTTAATAATATATAAAAATAGCCACAGCATGTGAAATAAGCTGTTTATGGTGTATAATGTGATTCTACTGGGAGGAAGAAATAAAGTTAACAGTGTTCATCTCTAATGATATATACAGGCAACAATCCTAGAATGCCAAAGCTCTGGAGATTCAAACTTGGATTTGCAAGTCAGTTCTTTTTTATTCAATAGCTTAATTATCCATGGTCTGTAGTATTCCTGTACTTCATATTTTTAGCTAAAAAGAGTGTTCCTGATCTTTTCAGTGGTAATTCAGGGTTGGTTACATGTATATGGATATCTCCATGTTCCTGGTTCCTTCACCTGGCTATGTATGTTCTATAGAATCTTTCCACTGCCTGCACGTGTCAGATAAATCAAAATTTGACATGCAAACCTGGATACCCACTTGGAAAAAAAAAAAAAAGGTGGAGAGAAAGCCAAGTGCTAAATGAAACTCTCTCTTAGGGCACATTCTTAGAGAGTTTTATGGCCCTGATTATAGTCTGATGTTAGCTAAAAGAGGCCATAAATCCCAGACAGCCTCATGTAGTTAGAACAAATTTTGCTTAGGACTCCAGAAAATAGACCTAGGTATCTCTCTGCTCAATATGTCGCCCACATACACACTTTAAAGTCTTTCATTTCAGGTGGCATTATCCTTTGAGAAATTCTCCAACCTGTGCACTTTCAATGTCATCATATTTTCTTTCATTAGTGTGTGTGAGTCACTACTGCATTTCTGGAATCTCAGTCCTTCAAAGGTATTTAGTTCCCAGGACTTACTCGCCTATAAAATTTCCCATTCATCAGGCGATCTGAACTGTTAGGACCCGTTGATGCTGAAGTACCATTTCCACTTAAGCAGTTGTCATCTTATTATTGAGTTAGAAGAGGCAGTGGCATTTTTAATCTTACTGGATATAATATTCCCTTGCATTCTCACAAGGCTGTTTTTGCCCAGTTTGTCACCATCCAAAGGCTGCCTTTGTTTACTCTGCCTGTCAGAATCGTACCCTTAAATGCAGTCATTTTCATTATTATCCTCTAGCTCTCTTCCCCTTGGTTCTTTTATTTCTTTGGTGTATGATGGAAAAACAGAAAGAATGAATTTCTTTTAAGATGTGATTTAAAAGTGTTTTTCCATATTCTGTCCTGAACTGTGCTGAAATCTCCCGCATAGTCATATGTGTACCTTGTGCTCGATGGGGTCTTACTTTGCAAAGCCAGACGTAATAAGGAGGAATGAAGCAAACCCAGGAAATGAACCTGTCAGACTAATCTTTTCCCAGCTGGCCCCTCCCCACCACTGCAAGCAGACCTTTCAATGAAATTGTCTAAGCACTGCTTTATTTTAAGGCATCTACTGTTGGTTTTAGATTTACATTTTGATATGACATTCCTTTTGCTGGAGGTATTTTTCATTTCAACTTGCAATGAATTGTTCTTTGAGCTATAATTATATAAATACTTAGATATTAGACTTGTTCTTTAGGATATGAAAAAATATGGTTAGCTGTTTGTTTTCACCTTATACCAATAATTTACTTAGCATTTAAATTAGATCTTGAGTTTCTGAAGGAATGTATGAGTCAGTGAGAATAAATTTTTGTACTTGAAAACTGGAGAATTTTCTTTTACTCACTTAAGGACATAGATTTCTCATTTTAGAAGTGAGAATAAAACAACTATCTAGTAAAGAGTTCGATGTGGAGCAAATGTGTGGTACTTAAAATAGTATGTTGGAATGAGAAAAAATCAGAAAGTGGTTGGAGAAGTTATACTTTGGGTAATTAAGATTTCCCCTTTACAAAGGGTGGTTAGAAGATCTTCTTGCATAATCAGGGGCCCAAGTGAACCGTGTTCTTTCCTTACTAATAAGAGAAGAAGCCACAGAAATTTTAGTTGTTTCCTTTATCATCTGT
>NW_007746892.1:7552-12925 GCF_000696425.1 Galeopterus variegatus | reverse complement strand
CCCCCAAAATAAATAAAATCTTGAAAATTAAAGAGAACATGGCAGAAAAAATATTTAAAGAAATAATAACTGAAAACATCCCAACTTTAGTGAATGACTAAATTTACAGATTACAGAAGCTTGATAAAACCCACACGGGATAAATTTGAAGAGAGCTATGTTTAAGCACCTCATGGTCAAACTGCTGAAAATCAAAAATAAAGAGCAAGTCCTGAAAACAGAGAACAGTAACAAACTTCATTCAGGCAAACAAGTATTTGAATAACATGGACTTTTCATCAGAAATCATGGAGGCCATTGGTTAGAGCACAGCCCTGTAATACCAAGGTCAAGGGTTTGGATCTCCATACTGGCCAGCCAAGAGAAAAAAAAAGGAAAGAAATCATGGAGGCCAGAAGAACATCACTAAGTGCTGAAAAAAGAAAGCTGTCAACCCAAAATTCTATATTCGCCAAATATATCCTTCAAGAATGAAGGTAAATGGGCCGGCCCATGGCTCACTCGGGAGAGTGCGGTGCTGATAACACCAAGGCCCTGGGTTCGGATCCCATATAGGGATGGCCGGTTCGCTCACTGGCTGGGCGTGGTGCTGACAACACCAAGTCAAGGGTTAAGATCCCCTTACCGGTCATCTTTAAAAAAAAAAAAAAAAAAAAGACATCAGCACCAGCAGCAACACGTGGGGACTCCAGCCCAGCTCCCGTCACAAGCAACTGGCTAACAGGTCTGGATATAGGTCCTGTGCCCCTAAAGTTGCACGTCTCTCAGCCTCCTGGGTTCATTCAGTTTTGCTCATCTCCCACCATCTCCCACAATCTAGAACTCCAGGCACCAGGCCTTGTAGTTCACCTTGCAAAAGTAATAAAAAGGTGGCTGTCGTGCGTGGAAAATTTTTGCAGTGGATTAAGTTTCACACAAAAAAGTGTCATCACTCGTTTTACAAGAAAGTAAATGGATGCCATGATGTGTCGGGTCTGCCGCCAGCAGACCCGTACAGCCCTAGCCTCATTCCTTCTGGTGGGCGAGTCCCCCCCCCGGGATTCCTCTTTCCCACCTGTCCCCTTTGGAAGGAGACCGGGGAAGAGAGCCGTGAAGAGAGGTGAGCACACCGCCGGCCGGTTAAAGGACAATCAGACGTGGCGGGAGTTCTGCCAAGCAGTTCCGTTTATTAGCACACAAGCACTTGTTTTTAAAGGTAAACGGGGAAGGCAGGTTTTTTACATCCTCCAATCAGCTTAAGGGTCCGGTCTCAATGCCTATCTATTGCAATCACGCAGTGTTCACCAGCGCGGCCAATAAGGGCTAAGGCAAGGTTCCCGCAGACACTCCCACCCTACTTCCTCTCCGCGCTGCCGTCTTCTGCCACATTAATCCACTTGTAATGTCACTTAAGGTGGCGTTAGTTTTTAAGGCCCGACAATGATGGCTAATTTTATGTTTCAACTTTGCTAGGCTATGGTGCCCAGATGTTTGGTAGAACCAAACATCTAGTCTAGATATTGTTGTGAAGGTAGTTTTTGGATGTAATTAACATTTAAATCAATAGACTTCAAGTATAGTAGGTTACCCTCAATTATATGGGTGGGCTTCATCCAGTTAGTTGAAGGCCTTAAGAGAAAAGAATAAGGTCCCCAGAGAAGGAGGTATTCTGCCTCGAGACTTTATTCAGACTTGAGACTGCAACATCAGCTCTTCCTAAGTTTCCAGCCTGCCAGCCTGCCCTGCAGATTTCAGACTTGCCAGCCTCCACAATTGTGTGAGCCAGTTCCTTAAAATAAATTCTCTCTCTCTCTTTCTCTGTTATTCAGTAGAACCCTGACTGATACAGAGGCCTAGGAAAGGTAACCCCCAAGGTCTTATACTAAGGAAGAAACAATGCTGCCATTGAGGTCCAGGCCAGGTCAGCTCCAAAGTCATGCTCTTGACCAACCACCACAATGGCCCTTTCATCTGGGATCCTGAGGGGCTTGAGTCAGATGATGCCCCTGATCTAAGGGTCTGAGGGTCCTAACTCTACAGAACCTTTCATGCGAACAGGCTACTGGAGGAGAAGGGCACATCCCTCTTTTCAAGGCTGCATCAAAGGAGACTCATCTCAGTCCCTCCTGTGCCAGAGGCCACACTGGGTTATCAACTTTCAGAGGGAGATTTTATTGGTTTTTTTTTTTCATACTGACATAGTCCACCGAATATGAGGTGCTTCGGCTGTTTGGTTAACTCAGTTGGTTACAGTGCAGCTGTATAGCACCAAGGTCACAGGTTTGGATCCCTGTACAGGCCAGCTGCCAAAAAAAAAGAAAGAAATATGAGGGGCTGTGTGAACTCAGGACACTGCAATTCATATGCCACAGCACCACCAACTGATCTGGAACACGGACAAGGGCGGTAAATGAATCCTGGGTGATCTGTGAGGCAACTACAGCGTTTTCCCCATTCTAAAGACTGGCCAGCAGAGCTTCTGCTCTCCACTTTCCCGCATTCATTTAATCGTCTATTAAGTGCCAGGCACAGTGCAGGTGTTGGCGTTTCAGAGAAGCCGAGTTCTCCTCAGAGGGATTTACAGAACCAGTAGGGGAGAGAAAGTAAAAACTTATCAGAAAAGGGTACAGTGGGGACAGCTAAGGGAGGCCCGCTCTCTCCTCCATCCACCGAGGAGATGGCGGTGGTCTTGGGCTGAGTTTCTGGAAGATGGGAGGGCTCTGCCAGGCTGACTGGAGGGGCACGTGTGGGGTCATTTGACCCTATATTCAGCACTTTCCACAAGCATAATGGGATGGGTGCCAAGAAGGGCATTTTAGTGAGCAAAAACTGAGTGTGGCAGACATCTCCGTGAGGCTCCAGAGCAGGATGTGAGTGAGATAAGATCCAGCCACTGATGGGGCAGAATGAACGGAGATTCCGGCCCTGGCATCACATGCAGGGTGGTGCACAAGCAAACTGGAGCACCTCTGCCAGCCACACCATGAAGACCTTTGTCCACCATGCTAGGGAGCCTGAGGGTTTTCAGCCAGTGAGCAAAATGACCTGCTGTGCTTTAGAAAGAACCCTACAGAGTGAGGATGGGGATGACACGAGAAGCAGAAACGTCATCGAAGAGATTGTCATCGAAATAAAGGATGATAACTCTCTCAACCATAGCAGTAGGACTGGCCGGTTAGCTCAGTTGGCTGGAGCGCAGCCTTGTAACACCAAGGTCACAGGTTCAGATCCCAGTAATGGCCAGCCACCAAACAAAACAAGACAAAAAGCTACAGCAGTGGTAGTGGGGAAGAGAGGTCAGAATAGATGAGATCCCGAGAAGATGGACTGTCCGGCTGAGTGATGGACTGGAAGCAGAGGGAGAGGTGATGGTGGAGACCAGATGACTCCCAGGTTTCTGGTTTGGTTGACCATGGATGAAACTGAAAATAACAAGAGCAGGTTTGGGGGCCAGCTCCTGGCTCACTCGGGTGAGTGTGGTGCTGATAACACCAAGGCCATGGGTTCGGATCCCATATAGGGATGGCCAGTTTGCTCACTGGGAGAGCGCGGTGCTGACAACACCAAGTCAAGGGTTAAGATCCCCTTACCGGTCATCTTTAAAAAAAAAAAAAAAAAGAGCAGGTTTGGAAGACAAGATGAAGAGATTGTTGTACCTAAGTTATCCTGTGCTCAAAAATTAGTTGGATAAACAGAATAAAGACAATTGACTTCAAACTTTGTAGTGGATGAAGAATTCCTTAAGGAGATGTAATTCCTCAAGGAGGTAAAGGCCCTGATTTCATCATTCCTATATAAGTACACTATCAGAAATCCTTTATTTGAGCTACAAAATAAAGGCTGCATGACCAACCCAAGACTCAGTGCATTACAACAAGCATCTGGTGTTATGCTTATTAGCCTGCAGGTGACTTCAGTTTGGCTGTTCGCCTTTATTCCAGGCTGTGGGTCAGCAGGCTTGACTTCAGGCACAGTTCACATTTGTTTCATGTGACTCTCATCCTCTGTGATCCAGCAGCTTCTCAGAGCATGATCTTCTGATGAATGGGCAGGAGCATATGAGGGCTTATGAAAATGCATCTTAAGACCAAGCTCCAGACTTGTGTGCTGTGGCTTCTGCCCACCTTTAAAAAAATTTTTTTTGACAAAGCCAACCAGCATCAATGGGACAGGAAATATGGTCCACCCCTTTCATGCACTGCAAGGTCACACGGCAGGAGGAAATGAGGAAAACAATATTCAATCTACCACAGCTAGTTGTGCTCCTTCCTGCTTTTTCTGTATGTATCCAGTCACTGGGTTACTGAAAGAAAGTGAATCGAGATGCTGGATACCATTCAAACTTTATTAAAGAAAGAAATCTGCTGGGCTATGCTCAGAATGGCACAGGGCCCGGGGCTGCCCTGAAAATGGGGGACAGCACCAGGCGTGGGGGTGGTAGAGCTTATATAGTGCGCCAAGGGCTGGTTGATACCATCATGCTGGAGACCAGCTCCAGTCGAGTTGTGGGTACCCGAAAAGGGAGAGGGAGGGTTGGCGAAAATAACAAACACTGACAGAGACCTCAATGCATCAGTATGCATGTTCTCTCTCTGCCGGCTGTCAGCGTGTTGGAGCTGGAGCACAGTAGAGCATGAGACAATGCCTTTTATTTAGATTTTTCTCTGCAGGAGGGCTTTGGGTATTATTTTTATTGTATCAGCAAGCTTAAATCAATAGTCCAAAAAGCAGGGAGGAAAACTTTTTAGAGGTCAGCACGTCTTAGGTGATCAACTCGTGCTTCTTTTTCCTGGAATCAGGTTTATCAGATTGGCCATCCTTTCATTGTCTTAAGTTATCTTGTGACCTTTTTCTGTTAGCAAGCTGTGGTTAATATCCACCCTATTAACAGGGTGGCAGCTATTTTGTAGNGACATGACCATACACGGCATGTGCACAGGGCCACCACACGGCCCAACTCTGAGCAGCACCATTTGCTGTGTAGTCTGTGCTCCCAGACCTGAGTCCCAGGATACTGCCAACAGCCCCTGACATCATGCACCAGGGTCACCTGGTCAGGGGCATCCCTGTGGACTCCCTCAGCGTCATCAGACCAACAGCACCCATCGACCTCCAACCTCTTTCCCCTGACCCCTCAGGAAGCCTCATGATCTTCAACGTTACACTGCAATCCATGAGAGGCGGCGTCCTAATGAAACCTTTGCTGCCTTGCACCTGGACACCTACATGCACTTTTACACCACAGATCTGGTCTCTCGTGAAACCCAGGTGTGATGGACACAGGATCCTGTTCGGGCAAGCAGCTCAGAGAAACTCAGGGACAGGTGTCTCAGAAGTGCACCAAGGCTCAGTTCTGGTCTCTAAAACTGGCATGTGGCCCTCTGGTGGTGACCG
>NW_007746892.1:5047-5349 GCF_000696425.1 Galeopterus variegatus | reverse complement strand
ACGTGTCGAGGGATTCTCACTGCGTCATGTGTCCCAGGATACCCTCATGACAACAAAAGACATGGGCATTGCTGCCCCAGATTACAGAGGTGGTTTTGAGGCTCAGAAAGTTCACTAGACCTTCCCAGGGCCATAAAGAATTAAGCAGAACAGTGGAAATTACTGAAGAATTCAGGATGGTGCTCTGGGCTCCCCACTCCTCCTAGCCCTCTTGTTTCATTCCCATCAGAAGAGCTGGTAGAGGGCCAGCCTGTGGCTCACTCGGGAGAGTGCGGTGCTGACAACGCCAAGGCCACGGGTTC
>NW_007746892.1:2567-2963 GCF_000696425.1 Galeopterus variegatus | reverse complement strand
GATCCCCATACTGGCCAGCCATCAGTAAGAGAGAGGTGAAGGAGGGAAGGAGGGAAGGAAGGGAGAAAGAAAGAGAAAGGGAAGAAAGGAAGGAAGGAGCCAGTGTAAATGAAAACACCTTACCTAGAGAGAAGCAAAAATAATAATTCATCTAACTTCTCCTCAGAAACCATGCAAGCAAGAAGAGAGTGGTGTGAAATATTTAAAGCATTGGGAGAAAAAGCTATCACCTTAGATTTCTGTACCCTGAAAAAGTATCCTTTATATTTGAATCCATTTGTGAATTTTATAGTTTTCCTTCAGCTCTTTATTTCTAGTTTCATTCCATTGTGATAGGAAAAGATACTGGGCATAGTTTCAATCATCTCAAATGTAGAACTTGTGTTGTAGCTGAAC
>NW_007746892.1:0-657 GCF_000696425.1 Galeopterus variegatus | reverse complement strand
GAGCGCCGCCGCGCTTCCCAAGCGGCGCACTTATCCAGTGCGCCACCGGGCCGGCCCGGATCATTTAATTTTTCACTTTGTTCCTTGTACTGTTCCCAGAGTCAATTGTTAAAAAAAATTAGAAAGTTTTACTATAAAGATGAATAGCTAAAATAATAAAAATATTTTAAAAGGTTTTTGATATTAATAGATTTTGTTTAGATTAGTTAATAATGTAATTGTTTTTAATAGTATAAAATATAATAGAATGTTATAATCAAGTTTTATTATATAAAATCATCTTGTATACATTGTGATTTTGGTCATAAATTAAAATAATAAATATAAACATAAGACATTAAATTGTTAAATATAAGTATAAGTAAGATTTTATAAGAATTTAGAATATAAGTTTGTGTAAGTTTAAAAGGTCAAGAATTGTGATTCACACCCAAAGTCTGACACTCTCTAATGCCAAGCATGCTGCTACCGTATAGTTTCCTGGCCACAAGCCACAGGCTTTGGGGTGAACTATTGATGCATGAGTAGATGTTCTTGTCACAACATGAGTGCCTTGGAATGTTTTGACCTTTTTTTTTCAATAGAAACAAAATTTTAAAAATGTTTGATTAAAAAATAAATCAATATGTAAAAGATTAGGTAAAAACATATAAATAA
>NW_007746891.1:0-12926 GCF_000696425.1 Galeopterus variegatus | reverse complement strand
CTCTCTGGTCTCTGAACTCTCCCAGACTTGCAGGCGGGTGTTGGGAAAATAGAATAATTTAATCAGGCCCCCTCACCTTAAGTCTAGTTGAGGGTGGTGCTGTGCATTCTTTGTAAACGAGTGGTGTGTGGGTGGAGTTAGTGTGCATGGGTAGTGCCACGACCTGGCTGGCGGCTACTGCCTTGGATGTCCACCCCACAGGGCCATGCTCTCCAACCTACAGCTTCCAAGGACCTGTTTGCCAGTTACCTAGCTCATAGACCTGTGTGTGAGGAGTCTGGTGACCCAGCCTGCATATCAGGGGTCTGGGGACCCAGCCTGGCATGTGAAGGGTTCGTGACCCCATCTGTACAATGGGCTTGAGGGGTCTGTGAGCACCAGACCCAGCCCTAGCTTGACAATTGGCCCAGTAGGCAGGATTACGGGCAGGTAAAAGAGCACGATAGTGGGTAATTCAGCCCATGTCAGCAACTTTTTGGCCTTTTAAAAGTTAGGAAGGCTCAGCAGCCTCATGCAGGGTCTATGGATCCTGAAAGCCCAGCATTTTCCCGGAATGGCTACTTTTGCTTCTTACCCTTGCATTGCTCACTGGTTAACTGTCTAAGAAGGAGAGAGCCCCACAGCAGTGATTTCTTCAGGAACCGGGTCTTGCTCAGGAAAGGCAATAGCCTGGAATTGCAATGATAAGGAAAGAGAGTCCATTTAGACTCTATTGTCCTTGGGATCTGCCCTTGTCAAAGTATAATTTCCAAAATGTTGAAAACTTAACTTCCTTAAAGTGAGCATGGGTCAAATATTTAATTAACTCATAAATATATGAACCAGCAAGATGGTAAGGGGAGTCCAAAATAGTATAAGAGAGAGAGAAATATTTATAGTCACCTAGAAGAAAGAATGTTGGAATAAGATTGCTGAAGTGCATGGTGAGAATGGCAAGAGCTCTTCCATGTGCTGCTCTTATAAAGCCACCACTTCACATCCATGATAACCCACCGAACTATTAATTCATTAATCCATGAATGGATTAATCTGTTTATGAAGCACAGAGTCCTCACAATCCAATCACCTCTCAAAGACCCCACTTTTCAAATACCATAATAGATTTCCCACCCTCTTAACACTGTTACAATGGGAATTGGGTTTCCAACACACGGACTTTTGGGGGATACATTTAACCCTTAGCTGTACATATAAAACAAATCTATAAACTGTGGGTTATAATCTTTTCATTTGCATCTCTGCAAGATAAAATTTATTGTTGCTATTAGTTTTCTATGGGTTGACATCTCTTCTTTCAGAGTTGTGAGGCATCCTAATCTGTAAGAAATAGCAAGTCAAACCGCTGTACACACACCTGGTATGATGCCATCCGATAGAAATATAATGTGAGCCAGGCTGGCCAGCTAGCTCAGTTGGTTAGAGTGCCACCTTGCAGCACCGAGGGCAAGAGTTCAGTTCTGTGTGCTGGCCAGCTGCTAAAAAAAAAAGAAAAAGAAAAAGAAAAAGAATACAAAAATAATGTGAGCCCCAAATGCAATTAATCATTTTATTTAATTTAACTCAATGTATTCAAAATAGTATCATTTAAACTTGTGTTGTTAAATTGTCCCCCAAACAGACATGTTGAAATCCTAACCCCCAGAACCTTAGAATGTGATTTGATTTGGAAACAAGATCATTGCATATATGATTAATTAAGGTAAGGTTATACTGGAGTAGGATGGCCTTAATCTAATATGGCCAGTGTCCTTATAAGAGATGAAGGTGCCATGCGATGACAGAGGCACATGTGATGCAGCTGCAAGCCAAGGAATGTCCAGGATTGACAGCCACCATCAGAAGCCACAAATAGGCAAGAAAGGGTCCTCCCTTACAGGTTTCAGAGGGAGCATGGCTTTGCTGGCACCTTGATTTTGGACTTCTAGTCTCTAGAATTGTGAGACAATACATTTATATTGTTTTAAACCACCCAATTTGTGGTACTTTGTTATGACAGCTCTAGAAAATGAATACAACATGTAACATGAAAATTAATGAGATATTTGACATTCTTTTTGTCTTACTATGTCTTTGAAGTCCAGTGTATATTTTACACTGTATATTTTACTGTAGCACATCTCAATTCAGACTATCCACACTTTGTGTTATTACTGCATGTGGCTAGTGGCTACAGTGTTAGACAAACCCCGTTCCTACAGAATCAGATAACAGGCGGAGGGGGCATCTTCCTGGCAACACCCAGCACTGAGGGAACATGCAGTAATTTCTTTTCCCCATTTGCAAGTGTTGGTAAGTTTTTCTTAATGTTATTCTCTGCCCATGACAGCTCTGAAACTGAAGGTAGAAGCTGGTGGAAGAGAGGCTTAGAAAGAGGTTATAGTGATAAAGGGGTATCTGAGGTTTTGAGCTCAGGGGTCAGGATCTTCACTCATCTATAAAATATTTTTTAGATTTGAAAAGTGGACCCTTTTGGGTGGATGAATTAGAGAAAGGATGCATGTCTGAGTATCTCCTGCCAGGGTGCAGGACTTGGAAAACAAAAATGGGCTGGATTTCCATTCCTCTTGGCACCTTGGCTAGGTGCCCTTGTGCAGTGCACAGCCTGAACAACTGCACTGCCAGGCTCCACTAAAAATGACAACCAGCCTCAGATGGCAGAGTGATGAGATCTTCTCCACTCTGTCTGGAAGCAGGGTGGAGGAATGAGGTGGTGTGGCCAGGAACAAAGAGTGAGAGTTATGGAAGGAGGGTAGGGGTTCTGTTTGATGGCATTATTTTCTCTGTGAAGAAGGAGCAATGGGCTAAGATGGAGGGTCAGAGGTTTGTGGGAAAGGCAGGTCTGCAACAGTCTCCATGGAGAAGGCTAAAGGATGGACTAGGAAAAATCAGAGGGTTGTTGAGCATTGTCAAGTCCTGGCAGATTTTTCTCTTGAGTGGAAGGCAGGAGTGGGCAAAAGTTAAAAAGTGAGCAGTGAGCTCACCGGGGAAATGGACCATCCTGAGGTGCAGGCTGGGAGGGAGAGAGGACCATCTGCTGGCCAGACATAAGACAAAACCCCAGCAGCTTGCTTTCATCAAATAATGTATGCCAGTCCCTATTCTAAGCATGTTATAAATATTAAGTCATTTGATTCTTAATTGTTACTCCCCCTTGGCAGACGACAAAAGCAAAGCACAGAGAGGGTAAGTGACTTACTCAAAGTCACACAGCTATTAAGTGCCAGAGCCAGGATGTGATGCTGGGCCTTAGAAGCTATGTGGGAAGGATGCTCTTGGTCTTGACTCCATCCCTCTCTAACCGTGGGAGGCCTTCCCTTCTGACTTTTCTACCAGGGGTGTCTGTATGGTCATGGGATCAGTTTCAAGGATGGGGCAAGGTGATTTTGTTAAAAGCCCAAAAGGTATTGTTTGTTTTGTTGGATTGAGTCTAAACATTCTTATGACCAAATGCCATGTGCCCTCAAAGAGGATCCGCGAACTGTGGGTAGGTTTGCTTTCTGCTTCAGGCTCAGAGACAGACCTGCCCGGCCTGGACAGTGGGAGGTTGAGGACAGGGAGTGACATCATCTTCTTTCATTAGTCTGGGGGTTTTAGATTTTGAAGTCCGATCTATACATATAAAGCCTTTTATCTGAAAGAAAACATTTTTCCGCTTTTTCGTTTTAATTCAGGAAAACAGGCCAAAATCAGCTTTATAACAATCTAGTCCTTGTTTTATAAAACACAGCACTTCCTTGAAGCTACCAGCAGAATCACTTCTGTCAGCCACCAGCCTTGTAAAAGAAGTGAATCCATAATCACCCCTCTATGGGAATGAGGTCAATTTCAATGACTGTCTAATAAAGGAATAAACTGAGCATTAAAAAAAAAAGAAGAAGAAAAATCAGAATCCCTAGGAACCCTAGAGGCAAATGGCAAAGAAAATTTGATCTGATGAAAACTGAGTTCTTTTTTTAAAGAAAGGATATATATATATATGTATTTTTTGAAGACAAAACTACATTTTAAAAATGATAGGTTGGTTTATCAACAAATCTCTATTTGAGGAATTGAATACGGAACTGATTATGTAGCTGGCAAAACCTCCCTATTGCAACACATTCTGCGATGGTCTAATTTAGTGAGAGGTCTGAATCAGTTTGAAGCTGGTGGTTTTGAAACTCAAAGTAAGCCGAGAAACTCATTCTTTTACATTTCAGCCTCCAGGGTTGAGGGGAACTCACCTCAAGGAGATGATAAAGGTGGTTTGTAATTAGCATATTAATCACCCCGCTTCCTGATGTTTGCACTGTTTAAAGCACAGACAGCACTTCCCTGTCCATGGTCTGGTCCCTGTTGGGGTTTGCATACCCGAGTAAAGAGTCTTAGCTCCCTGCCCTCAACACTTTGTTCACCACTGCACATATGATGTGCAGATGTGGAAACTGACACTTAGGTAGAGGGGATGCTTCACTCAAGGTTTCAAGGCTGAACTGAGACTGGAACACAGCTTCTTATGACTCCCAGTCCAGTGCTCTTTGTAATGTATGTCAAAGCACGTGTGGTATATGGTATTATATTATTAATAAAAGAAGAGAAAATTAGAAAATTGTTCTCTGCTGCATTTTCGTCATCTCCCCTATCATATTGCCAACTGCTGATTTGGCCTCTCCGTGTAATATTAACAGCATGTATATAGCAGTTATTATGCACCAGGTACTGTTCTAAATACTGCACATATGCTCAGTTAATCTATTGACAGCCTTATTACATATAGTTATTATCCCCACTTTATAGATAGGAAAACTGAGACCCAGAGAAGTTAAAGTAAAATACCTAAAACAGAGATTCCCACAATTTCTCTGCTCCCCAAATTCTTAGTGTCTTAGTAACTTTTTCATGGTGCCACAAAGGAAAAGGAAATACCTAATAGTTATGTTTATTCAGTAGTTAGGTCCAAACAACTTTTAAGTATTTATTTTCTAACAGCTTAGCAGTCATTAGAAAAAATAACTATGAAGCATTGGGAATTTTTTTTTGAGATTTAAAAAAGAGATTTATTAAGTGTGAATAGTCCGTATTGATAAGAATATAATATGTAATATTCCATATAACAAACATATTTTTTTGTGATCAAGTCTTTTGCTCTTTTAGAAAGGCAGTTTAGTGCACTTGTGAAGATCAGTTATGATGTTGAACTCGGGTTGAATCGAGCTCTACCCCTTACCAGTGATATGATGTTTTAAAAAAAATTTTAATTGAATCATAATTGATTATGCACATTTTGGGTGTTCAACATTGAGATATGTTGATCAAATCAATATTACTAGCATATTTATTGTTACAAATTGTACTTGTTCCTTATGCCCCTGTCCAATCTCTCTCCATCTTCCTCTCCCCCCCCCCATAACCCTAGATTTCTTCTCTCCTTCTGAAAGAATAATGGTTACACTGTTTTGTTGCCTAGATGATCTGTCCAATGCTGAGAGGTGTGTTCAGGTCCCCACTATTACTGTAGAGCAGATGCTTCTTCTGTCACTCTGGAATGGGCTTTGCGGAGAGAGACATCCTCTTCTTTTCTTCGGTTTCTGCTGGTGACTCTCCTTGTGTCAATGTACTCCAGTGGCTGGTGGACCATCTACATGGTGATCGTGGTGTCTAGCCACTTTTATGGCACTGTGGTTATTGTGTTGGCTGTGGTGGGCCACCCACATGGAGGTGATGTTTTCGGCGTGCTCCTTGGCACTGGTTGTGGGGGGGTCTGGTCCCTGTCTCCATACCTCAGGTCCCTGTGTGGGCCCCAAGGCACTGGCAGTGTGCCTGGGCTAGAACTAATTTTTTATCCTTTGCTTACTTCTAAAATGGGGGAACTTCCTGCGGGGACCAGTAATTGAGCTGTGTGGTTTAGTTAAATTGCTGCTTTGCTGCTGCTTCCCTACGGAAGGCTTTTTGTGCAGCTCAGGTTTTAATGGTTGACTTTATAGGTACTTCCAGCTCTCCAGAGACCCAGTGCACCTGGGTTGTATAGAAACTCTGATCTGGGCCTGAGTCTTTTCATCAAACTGCACCCCATGCAATTCTATATTCCTGACCAGTCTTCTCTGAGTGGTCCAGTTCTGATTGGGGGGCAGATTGGCTGTCCTTGTTATGCCCCAGTGTTACCCTTGTGGGCCCATCTCCCAGACCGCCTGTGCTCCAAACACTTTCCATAGGATGGGCTGTGCTCTGGTCCCTTGCACTGACTCACTGGCCTCTGAGTGGCTCCTTTTTTCCAGTTGTTGTGGCTCCTCCCTCTTATGTGGGCCCACAGGAACCCTATTAGTGGTCTTGCCGGCCTGGGGGCCACCAAGGCGCTCTTCTCCCCTGCTACCTCCAGGCAACTTCATCTGAAGGGCAAGCTGTGGCTTTTGCCGGTTCCTGCTCTGTGCGCTCAGCAGCTCCAGTCTTAAAACAGTCATCGCACAAAACGGTTAGAGCGGTTTTTTCTTTCTCTCATCATGGCTTCTCCCACTTTCATGCAATCTGTAGGTCTCTCCTCCTCTTCCCCTGATCTCTAGCGGCCCCACCTTGCCTGTTGTTGCTTCTTTATAGTTGTAAATTGGTTGATTTGTGGGAGAGAGTGATGCTGGGGACTGGCTATTCTGCCATCTTGACTGGAAGCCAACTCACATAAATTTAAAGAAAAAATATTTTTATTCCATCTCAAATAAACAGAATTACACAATAATGGGAGATATGAATAAGCCTGTTGGGCACTGCACAACTTCTCAAAACTTAGAATAAAATTAGATATTGCCACTCTTATTACCTTTTCTGCATTGATTTTCACATGGTACTTGTTTTTTATCACTGGAAACCCAGTTCTGCAAAGATATATCATCAAAAATAGTGTAGCACAAGCTAATGTTGAAACCATGAACTCTACCTTGAGTGCAGCTTGCAGGTGTCCAACAGATGTCACTGACTTTCTCTTGAACATTTAAGATAACCTGTGGTGTCCCCTGTCTGTGTGCTGCAGTGCCCAGGGGTGTTGTCTTAGTTTGCTTGGACTGCCATAACAATATACCACAGACAGTGGCTTAAACAACAAAGTTTTATTTTCTCATAGTTCTAGGGGCTGGAAGTCCAATGATCACAGGGCTAACAAAGTTGAGTTCTGGTGAGGGCTCTCTTCCTGGCTTGCAGACAGCCACCTTCTTGCTGTGTTTGCTGATGGTGGAAAGAGAGTGATCTCTCTCTTCCTGTTCTTATAAGGCAATGAATCCCATCAAGAAGGTCACATCCTCATGACCTCATCTAACCCTAATTACTTCCCAAAAGCCCCATCTCCAAATACAATCACATTGGGGATTAGGACTTCAACATATGAATTTTGGGGAGACACATTCAGTCCATAGCAGGTGTCTTGGCACATAGTTTGGAAAATGTGGGCCTACACGGAAGAGCTAGTGAGAACAGGGACATAAACCTAAGCAGTCTAGAGCCTGAGCCCCTACATCTGGCACTGAGTTAGGCTGTTTTACCCAATGTATGCCAGACCTTGTGCTGGGATGGGTGGGGAAGGGATAAAGAAGAATTTGTTCCTGTTCTTCAATAATCTTGTCATGTGGGAAAATAGTTGCAATTCAGGTAATAATAGAAGAATGTACAAAACAGCCTAATCCAGAGAGAAGATCCTCAGGGTGAGGTGGGGTGGGACTTATTTAGCTGCTATGAATACTTATTTAGGCTACTTTACTAGAAATTGGGTTTGTGTAAGGAAGGAAGTGATTGTCCCCTTCCCATTCTTAATTCTTTCTCTTTTTTTTTTTTTTTTTTTGTCCCTTTCCCATTCTGCCTAAGTCTCATCACTACAGAATTATTTTCAGGCTAGAGAAGAGACAGATTGGGGGTTTTAATAGGCATCTTGCCATCTCTGAAAGCTGTTGTGGGCAAAAGTAGAGGCTTGGACCAATGAGCCTGTGATGGAGAAGTTTGGGCAAAGTGCTGAGCACCGCATCACTGCAGATGTGTAAGAAAGGGTTTGCGGTAGAGACCTACGTCAGAGGGACTGCTGCCTGACATCTTTTAGAGGCTGGTGGTGCTTGTCCCTTTCTGAGGGTGAAGGTGGGCATCTGATTCCCCCCATTGCTGTGAGAGGGGCCCTTGCAAAATATACACCTCACCTTGACTTTCTCCTGATCCGATTCCTCCGGTGGTTTCCCACCGTTTTCTGGATAAAGTCCAGACTCTCACACTTGGCACTGAGGTTCCTGGTGGCAAGGCCTCTGCCTAACCCACCAGCCTTGTCTCTGTGATCTAGTCATCTGGGGTGACTTATAATTCTCTGGAAGCAGAGTTTCCTGTGCCTGTATGCCTTTAATTATGCTGTTCCCTCTACCTGGCTTACCTTTCCTAGTTTGGTTATCTGGCAAATCCTACTCTCCTTCTGGGTCTGGCTCAGTCCTCTCCTTTGCTGTGGAGGGCTTTAAGCAACCATTTATTTAACTTGTAATTGTGCAGTTTGGCAATTTGGCCTGGGCTCAGCTGGGTGGTTCTTTTGGACTAAGCTGGGTCTGTAGTATGCTAGTGGATTGCCAGGGCCAGATGGTTTATGACAGCCTTGTCATAAACCAGAGATGATGGGGCATGCATCTCATTCCACATGGCTCCACGTGTTCTCATCCTCCAGCAGGCTAGCCCAGATTTCTTCACATGGTGAATTCCAAGAGCTGGAGAACAGGACAAGCCACGCTGCCCAAGAGCTCATCAAACCTTTGTGTGCATCATGTTTGCTAGCATCCTGTTGGCCAGAACAAATCACCCAACTAAGCCCAGAGTCCAAATGAAAGGGCACTCAAAGTAGCATAACAAGAAGGTGCAGATACAGGGTGAAGAGGTGTGGAGGGGAGGGAATTTGGTGCCTTTTCTGCAATCTTCCACAGCTGGACAGCCCGCATGACAAGAGGGTCTGTTTGTATGTCTTTATGCCCCACTAGGCTGTGAACCCCTGGAGGCCTTGGTCTGAGATGCCTCAGTTTTCCTAGAGCTTGGCACAGAGCAGGTACTCAGTTATTAACTTCTGCCTCAGTGCCCATGGGGCCAACCTGGGCCTTTGGCTCAAAGAAATGCCAGAGAACCCAAGGAGAAGCTGGGAGCAGGGTAGGGCAAGAATGGATAGGATGGGGACACAGAGAACCCTGTACAAATTTTTACTCAGCATCCCAGGGTTGCAATTTGTCCCAGAGAATGATCTGATCTGATTCAGCCACAGTCTGGTCTCCACCTTTAAATGTTGGGAACTGCATAAATCAGCACATTTTTCCCAAAGCAAAGTCTATATACAGCACTGCCAGGCTGCTCGTCATAATTAGGCCTCCAGCAATGATTGTTTTTGCTCCTTGCATTCTATCACTAGCCTCACAGGGGAAGGAGATGGGTGTGATGCGGGTTATGATGTCTGTGTGCAACCCTAATGTATGAGAGCTCTGGACAAGAGGACAAATGGAGTCTTTGGCCTTTAGCTCATCCTCTTCTCTTCCCATTCCCAACTTTGCACCACGAGGGGTCTACCTACATGCTATGGTCACTCTACGTGGCATTTCTAAGCCCTCTCTATCTCCTTCATCCCCCTGCAAATAACCTCCTTTTGGCCCCTTGAGCCTAGGAGACAGTCCACCGTGGGAGGGAGGACCCAAGGAATGATGAATACAAGTCCTGGAAGCAGACCATTCAGGCAGGGCGTTCTGGGTCCTGGAGAACTACAGCATAGTCTAGAAGGGGGAGGGGCTATAGGTGGGCCATGTCTTTGGTCTCTCAGATTCCTTGTCCTGTGGGGAGGGGCTCAGTTATAGGAAAGCCAGAGAAGTACCCTCTAAAGTAGAGGCACAAGGTAGGGAGGCGCTGGTCGCTCGAGTCTAAGAGTGGTTTTTTTTTGTGTGTGTTCAAAGCTAGAGAGGCATGGGGGGCTTGAAATCTGATCCTGCCACACTGCCAGCAGGACTGGGCCTCCCAGAGCTCTTGGAGCCACCTGAGTGGAGCCAGGCTGCTCAGAATTCTGGAGGCAGCAGCCATCATGCTGATTGTAGGGTATAGAGTTCTGTATGTACATATTAGCTTGCTGATTGAGACATTTGCTTGTCTGCTTGATTAGTTTCTAGGAGAGATGAATTAAATTCTCCAAATACAATTGTTGGTTTATTTATTTTTCTATGCAATTCTGTAATTTGGCATTTTATGTATTTTGAAGGTACAATTTTTAGTGGAAATATATGCTCATGGGTGGTTATTTGAAAATCTATAATTCTTCCCTATGATACTACTGTCTGCATTGAATTATATTTGTCAGATATTATGATGATCACCTCAGCTTTCTTTTGATTTATACTTGTCCTTTTAAATCCTTTTCTCTTCAATCTCTCTGTATCCTTTAAAGTGTTTGCTTATAAATAACACACTACTGGATCTTATATTGCTTATCCAGTCTTAGACTCCCTGTCTTTTGACTGATGACCACAACTATTTATCTTTATTGTAAATACTGTTAAGTTATGCCTATATAAACAATGAAGCTCTGATTTAAAAATAAATAACCAATGATGGAATTAGAATATTACCATCTTGCAATCTCCAATGAAATAATGGATCTAGGTAATGATTGTCAGTGGTTGCTGGATCCAGGGAAGTCTCCTCAGAGGAGGTGACATTGGGATGGTCTTGAGGAAAGTTGTGTATAGTACAAATTGGAAGAGGAGAGGCCCATAGACACCACCTGCCTCCTGATAGAACACAACAGCTCCTCTGAAGTAGGTGTGACAAAAGATCAAGCTTGAATGTGAACAAACCTTTAGATTCAACTCCAAATGACAGAATTTACAACTCAGAAAATCCAAAGAGCACGTGAAATGATATCACAGGGAGGCAACTCACAAAATCCAGACTATGGGATATGCCAGGACAAATGACCAGGTTCTTTCAACAAATGAATTGCAATAAAAAAAAATAAGGTGAAACATAGATTGAAAAAGACTCAAAAGACATTGAACCAGTTACAATGTATAGACTTTATTAGGATCCTGATTAATAAACTGTAGAAAAACATTTATAAATTTATGAGACAATTGGATATTGGTTGACATTAAGAAATTATTGTTATTAATTTTTGGTAAGGTCATGGTATTGTGGTTACACTATTAAAAGTATTTATATTCGAGATACATACTGAAACATTTGTGGGTGAAATGATATAGTGCCTGGGATTTGATTTGATTTGAAATGTATTGGCAGGGGAAAGTGGGTAGTGGGTAAAGAGAAGCCAGATTAGCCAAAACTAATAAATCAGTGAAGCGGAATGATGGGTATCTGGGAGTTCGTGACTATGATTCTCTCTACTTTTGTATATTTTTGAAGTTCTTCATAATAACACGTGAAAAAAAGAAGTAAACAGCTGATCTGCTCTTCTGGGCCCAGGGCCTTCCTACTCCCCACCCTGAGGCCTGAGGATGGCTCGGCGTGAGCTGCACTCCCCACAGTCACCAGGAGGTGGCGCCGCGCTTCCCGGCCTGCTGCTCCTCCAAGCTCCCAGTCCCTTTTTTTTTTTGTTCTTATAGGATTATTTATTTATTAAATTAATTTTATTTGTTGAATCAAAATTGATTATACATAATTTTGGGGTTCAACATTGAGATATGTTGATCAAATCAATATTACTAGCATATATATTGTTATAAATCATAATTATTCTTTATGCCCTGTGTCCAACCTCTCTCCTTCCCCCACTCCCTCACCCTCCCCTCTCTAATTGCCCTAGATTTCTTTTCTCCTTCTGAGAGTGATGGTCACTCTGTTGATTTGTTGCCTAGATGGTCTGTCCAATGCTGAGAGGTGTGATCAGGTCCCCTAATATTATCATAGAGCAGATGCTTCTTCTGTCACTCTGGAATGGGCTTTGTGGAGAGAGACATCCTCTCCTTTTCTTTATCTCTGCTGGTGACTCTCCAGTGTGTCAATGCACTCCAGTTGCTGGTGGACCATCGCGCAGTGGTTGTGGCATCTAACCGCTTTTGCAGCAGCCATGGTTATTATGGTGGCTGTGATGGGCCACCCACATGGAGGTGATGTTTTTGGCATGCTCCTTGGGGCTGGTGGTGTGCCTGGTTGTGGGTTGTGTCTGGTCCCCTGCTCCAAGCCTTGGGTCCCTGGGCGGATCCTGAGGTGCTGGCACAGTGTGCCTGGTTGTGGGAGGGGGGTCTGGACCCATTCTCCAAGCCCCAGGCCCCCAGATGGGGCCATGAGTCCCAGTCTTTTGCGTCTCCTGGAGGCTTCCAAGGTTGCTGCCTCCTTCTCTTCCATACAACACTGGATGCGGCAAGTGGAGACGTGGAGTCCAGGAGGGATTTGTCCTTTTCAGTGCGAGCTCCAGGTCTCTCCTGATCTCCATCCTTCATGGCTGTGGCCACTCCTGATCCACCTGTCCAGGCTAGGGGAGGAGCCTTGTTCTGGCCTTGGGCCCCACCCCATTGAACCCAGTCTAGTCTCCTGAGGATGGCCTTGACCTTGGGGTCTCCATCCCCTCTCCTTTCACCTCCCCCCACACATGGAGGCCCAGCTCCTGCTCCCACTCAGGGTCAGGCTGTCAACCAGGCTGCCCCACATCGCTGGGCTGGTCCCCCATCTCCCCATCCCAGATGCTTCTTTCAGGGCTGAGGGGGATGTCCCCTCTGGCTGAGCCTCTGATTGCAAGGCGCTCATCTGGAGCCACAACCACATCTCTGGGTCGGCTTGGCTGTGGTACTGAGCTGAGCGAGCAGTGGACTGGGAGTCAGTCAACCGAGGTCCCAGACTAGCCTCCCTTGAGTGTATCATACCTAAAAAATCATAGTGATTGGAACTTTAGAATAATGGTTTTCTAACGTTTTACAGAAGTGAAATTCCATTTCCAAAGCCCCAGTGGATGAAATCCACAGCAG
>NW_007746890.1:12427-12928 GCF_000696425.1 Galeopterus variegatus | reverse complement strand
CCCCCACTAGGGCATACAGAACAATTTCACATGGGCAGAAACTAAAGCAAGAGAAGGGAAGTGCAAGTGCATAGAAGAAATTTTAGAAGTTTTGGATATTTTTTAAGTCTGGGATTATGTCATATTTTTTGCATACAATATAATTGAGCAGCAAGAGAAAGTTTCTTGAGAAAAAAAGTTATTTGTTCCCAAAGAAACTTATCTTTGTACTCCCTTTGCCTTCTATATCTATAAATAAAATATTCCCTTCTAATCCTCGACCAGTCTCTAAATATTATATTGTATTCCTCCATCTAAAATACATCTTCCTAATAAAATAAGACAATAAATGCGCTTCCTTTGCTAAATATGAGGAAATTTTTCACCTACCATAGAAGGTTCGACTACCTTGATAGTCCTTCATTATCACTAGGTTAAAAAAAAAAAAAGAAAAAGTAACTAGTTTCAAAATTAGGTGTCAAATCTATCCAAGGCCATGAATTTCCCAAATTAAATTATTTA
>NW_007746890.1:6227-7106 GCF_000696425.1 Galeopterus variegatus | reverse complement strand
CTCTCTCTCTCTCTCTTTCTTTTTCTTATACTGTCAAATAAAATTCTAATCATACCTAAGTGATTACCTTGCAGCTTTGAATTGCTTTGCATAAAATGTTTCTATTCATTAATCATTCAATCATGTAATCATAAAGTAAGACTGTCAGTGATGCTTCTGCCTGATGGGTTTACTCTGATGGGCCGCAGCACAGGTGCTGCCAGACACTGACTTGGGCAAATCTCTAAAGGTTCCTGGACAACTAGCTCAGGCACAGCTTATCCATCAGTGCACCCTTTCCCCCACTAGGGCATACAGAACAATTTCACATGGGCAGAAACTAAAGCAAGAGAAGGGAAGNTATCTTTGTACTCCCTTTGCCTTCTATATCTATAAATAAAATATTCCCTTCTAATCCTCGACCAGTCTCTAAATATTATATTGTATTCCTCCATCTAAAATACATCTTCCTAATAAAATAAGACAATAAATGTGCTTCCTTTGCTAAATATGAGGAAATTTTTCACCTACCATAGAAGGTTCGACTACCTTGATAGTCCTTCATTATCACTAGGTTAAAAAAAAAAAAAAAAAAAGAAACTAGTTTCAAAATTAGGTGTCAAATCTATCCAAGGCCATGAATTTCCCAAATTAAATTATTTAAAAAACATAACTTTGGGGCACGCAATATTGAGGTCAGAAAGCCAGAAAAAAAAAATTTATTTAAAGAAACTATAATCTTCACAATAATAAACACAAATAAAACTAAAACATTAGGCTTAGTGTTTGACAATGTGTTTGGAATCATACAACTTTTTATTGTATAACAATAATGAAACTTAGGGCCGGCCCGGTGGCGCACTGCTATAGTGCGCCACTTGGGAAGTGCGGTGGCGCTCC
>NW_007746890.1:0-5227 GCF_000696425.1 Galeopterus variegatus | reverse complement strand
CCTCGCTCAGCCAGTGAGCGGGAACCGGTCTGTATGTGGAATCCGAACCCTCAACGGGAGTGCAGCCGCACTCCCAAGCAGCGCACTGTAGCAGTGCGCCACCGGGCCAGCCCAATGCACAGATAATTTTTCAAATTACTTCAATAAGCTCTTTGCTCGTGAAATCATCAATTTTGGCCAAGCAAAAGATTAAGGTGGCAATTACACTACAAAAGAATTTGATTCATTCATGTCTGTGGAAGTAAAAGTCCATTCAGTGGAATGAGGAAAATGTACTTTTGCTGGGCCAGAGGTAGCGGCAACTTATATGCAAGTACGAGAAAAAACAGCACTTAAAACACCTTTTCTTTTTCTTCCTTTCTTTTTTTTAACCCTATTCAAAATGACTTTTCTTGCTCTTTCAACAGAATTCACATTTTTGTCTTGTTTGGAGAACTAAGAAATGAGTTGAGGGATCGAGATTTGTGGGTCAGGATGCCATTGTGGCCCTCTGTGACCTGTTCTATGACCTTTGGTAAATTGGTATGTATCACCTGCTGGAATTTGTTTTTCTATTAAAATAATATGTGGGGGGTACGGAGCATCTTTATCGAATCCTAGGTGTGGTTATAAATGAGTGTGTGTGAGGGATCACATCACCAGGGAGCTTGTTAGAGATACAGAACCCTGGATCCTACCCAGGTGTAATGATGTCAGAATCTCTGAGGGTGGAATCCAGGAATCTGTGTTTTAACAAGTGTTCCAGGTGATTCATGTGTGTGCCAAAGACTGAGAAGCACGGGCCCCTGAGGTCATTCGGCCTGGGCTTGTATCCTGTTCCATCATTCTTTGGCTGCGTGGCCTCTGCAGGTCTCCATTGCCTCCTCCATAAGATAGGTATAATGATAGTGCCTACCTCATGGGGTTGTTGGGTGGTGAAGATTACATGAGTTAAATGTATGTAAAGCATTTAGATCAGGATCTGGCAAATAATAAGCCCTCATTAAAGGTATTCAGAAAAAGTACAGATTGTCCCTTCCCAAACCCTTAAACCCCACTTCCACCCAGGGCTCATGCACCCAACTACCTTCCAAGGTTAACTCTTGGCTCACAGTCAAGTCTAAGTCACTAAGAAGCTCTTTGATCCTGCCTAAACTATTCATGAACCATTCATTCATGGGTCATAGACAGTCTACTGGCATTCGTATAACTTCGTATAATGTATGCTATACGAAGTTATTACGTATTACCGAATTTCCCCGGACACAGCTTACTTTGCCAAATTTGCCAGTTCCCCTGGGGGGAAAAAAGGCAGCACAATTCATCAGTCAGCAAGCAAATACTAATCTTAATATTTTCCATGGAAGTGTTTTTTTTTTTTTCTTAGAAGCTTTTATTAAAGAGCCCTATAATTTAAGCTGTCTTAGAAAGGAAGAAATACGGTACTCATTGTAGAAGTACCCATCCTCCCAGTCAGCTGGAGTCACCCCTGAAGGCCACCGGAATCCCACTGCTGGGCAGACTGGTTTTGTCTGTGAAAGGCAGGAACACCTTGCCTGAACCTCACATTTTTCTGCCTCAGCTCACAGGGAAAGGAGATTCTTTCTCCCCAGCTTCTCTGTCAGCCCACTCTGAATTCCTCCCCACCAGCATAGTTGCTAGTCTGACTTTCACTCAGCCACATTTCACTAGTGGGCAAGGTAATGCCAGAGAAAGGAGATGGGTACTCTTTTCCTGTGCACACTTTTCAGGCTAGGCCAAAACTAGCTTCTTTCCTCCATAGAGGAGTATGTCATTGTTCCTGCTGCTCACACCCATGGACCTATCCCTAGCTTCCTGTTCCCTTGGGTGTTGCAGCCAACACAGTTTTCTCTGCAGGCACAGCCTTCTCCTAGCTGTCTGTTCTAGATCCCTGAACTGTGATCTGCTACATGGACTTGAAGTTTGCTCTGTCATCAGGGTGTGTAGGAGAGTGGAATAGAAACCTTTTGGGGGGAGTCCAGCCCCATGTACCATGAATAACTTGCATTTGGAAGGTAGTTATTAGAGTTGTATCAGGGGCTTTCCTAGACTCCAAGAAAAGCCCCTGAACTCCACACCTCGTGGGTATAATTTCCCAAGCATGCCCCAGAAGAAAAGAGCACTGAGACACCAGACCCCAGCCTCAATGCCTAACAGTTAAAAGTGCTAATAATTACTACAGTACCTCGTTTATTCAATCATTCATTCATTCATGAGTACTGGCATACTTTCCTAATTCCAGGCACTCGCTAAGGCTGCAAACAGTCCTAGAAAAATGGGCTGCACCTTCACTTTGAGAAGTGTACAATCTACTGGAGGAGCTGAGAAGTCAAAGGAAATTTCCAGGTAGTGAGAAATGTTATGATAGAGGTAAGCACAGGTGATATGAGGGTACAAAAATAGAGGCATTAATTCAGGCTTTGAGGCTATGTGTGCTATTTTTCACTGAGTAAAACTCGAGATATATTGAATGAGAAACAACCAAACCAAAGTCAGCCATAAGTAAATAATTGGAGATATAAAATGTTCAAAATGTGCCTAAATCAGAGAGGTTTGACTCCTAAAACCCATCGTAGAATTGAGAAATTTGGGGTGTTTTTACTATAATGTATTGAATCAAACTCAGGACACAGATTAATCACAACTTTACTGTCTTCTTTTGTAAATGTTCTTAATGCTTTGACTAATAAGACAATAGTTCTCCAGTTTATACCTGAAACTGTGCAATTTGTAAGGAAAATATGTATTGCTTACAGTTTCAGAGGCTGTGAAGACCACAGTCTAGAGAACACATCTGTGAGGGCCTTGTTCTTGGCTGTGGCTCTACAGTGACAGAGTCTCATGTGGTGGATGACAGAGCTAGACAGAGACTCACCTCCTCACCCTCCTTTTAAAGCCATCAGAACCACTCCCATCATTCCATGAATAGATCAATCCATTCACAAGGGGACAGTCCCTACAATCCAATCACCTCTTCAATGCCCCACCTTTCAGTTATCATAAGAGGATTTCCCACCCTCTTAACACGGTTACAGTGGGCGTAAGTTTCTAATACATGGAACTTTGAGGGATACAGTTCAATCCATAGCATACAGGAAGTTCAATCAGTACAGAGAATGAATTGAACTAATCATATCTTGCCCATGGCTTCAAGGTGTTTGTGTTTAAAGGGTGGAGCATTCATATAACTCCAGGAGACAGCATCAGTCAAGCAGGGAACTGTCAGAAGATTCCTAGCCAGTGGCCAGCAGCCACCTGAAACCGAGTTCTTGCAAACAGAGGGGCAGAAGAAATGTTGGCACATAGTGCTTTATCTGCCAGGACCACTGTGACCTGACAGCAGAATACCCTATTCTGCAAATCATCCAAAATCTTGCTCAGTAGCAAGGATCGATGGAGAAACATACAGGCAGACACAGAGGCAGCTCTTCCCCTATGGAGTAGAGGATTTATTGCTACCAGGACGTCGCCAGAATTCCCAGTCCCAACTGAAGCCTACAGGCCTGCCATGCCACCCCCATGCTCTGAAAAAGGAGCAACAGTTACAAAATTCCACTGAAATGCCCACAGTTTCGGAAGCAGAGTAGCATATGCAGACACTCAGAGCACCCTCTACTCACGGAGTCCTGAGACACTGAGTCCTGGCCCTTGTCCTGCCCTGTGAAAGCACAGCCATGGAACAATGTGAGCCACTAGCTTCTGATTCATTGTTCTTCTAAAAATCTGATGGCTTGAATCTTTTTCAGAATTATTATTTGCATTTTCCTAAAACTGAATATGCAATGGAATGGAGAGGAGAAAAAGAGACAAGAGACAAACCTCAAAGCAACTACCACAGTTAAAATGAACTGGAGATTTGATAACCTGGAAAAAACCCCCTTCCATTAGTTACAGAAAAAGAATTTGTGTCACCATAATCAAAGTGTGCTCCTATCAGGTATATAACACAAAAATTGACATTTTTGTAAGAAAATTAAGTCAAAGCCTAGAATTATATCTTTTATGTACTTTAAAATCTCAATTAGACTGTTTTTGTTACTATTGATTTTTATCCTGAATGACAGACAGCATTTGGCAGGAGAGAGTTAAAGAAGTTTAAAAAAAAAAAAAAACAAGAAAGATTGAACTGGCATTGCACATGCAAATGAATGCATTATGGTAGTGGGGTTTTTTTTCCACTGAATAAATTTACATTTACATCAGTTAGATCTGATGTAATTCTGCAGCCAATGAAACTTAAATATATACATATTTTGTCATGAAAGCCCTTACAGCTATAACCTTTTGATTAAGATCTATTGTAAAACCAAGAATAAATTTCAGTCAACCAATTTTAGATCTGACAACTTTTATTACTCATTTTACCCAGAAGTACACTTTAGCTGGTATTTTACCAATACTCAATAGAAGAAGTCTCCTCTGGTTTTCCTGTTAATTCCCCAGATATTATAACAATCCTCATAAACTGATGAAATTTCATAAACTCCCACTACAAAGAATGAATAATATAACTTGTCTGCTCTTGGCCAAGGACATGCTTATATGTATATATATGTGATACATGGCTACTGTTTACATTTTTCCATTGAACCAAAACTTGATCACAAAATTAGAGTGAGAAAAAAGTGAAGAAATAACTCCCTTTATCTGAAGCAGTCACCCTGCTCCTCTGTTTCCCGCATATGTTAGCCATTGCAAAAATAGTAAGCATGGTCCTAGGCATGTGACCTGGTCACCCTAGGAGGCATCACCAATTAATATGCAAGTAGAACCACACAGAAACAAGCAACAGCAGCAGCTCTAGCACTCTGAGTGATCTTCCAGTACAATTACAATTTGTTTTATCACAGTTATTTCACATGGCAAATTAGTGAAGCTGAGATTAGGGAACTTTGCATGGTAGGGTTGTGACAAGAACACAAAAGAATAACCTGCCACTAAGTTATCAAATTTAGGGGAAAGATATAACTTAAAAGACTAGTAATAATAACCATTTGTTGAGTATCCATGTGTCAGACACCATCAGCTAAACTCTTAATTCTCCCAACAGCCTTTTACAGCAGGAATTATAGCTTCCATTTTACAGATGAGAAAACTAAGGAACAGAGAGGAAAATTCCATGTCTAAATCCCACAGTGCGGGCCGGCCCGGTGGCGCACTGCTACAGTGCGCCGCTTGGGAGCGCAGCGGCGCTCCCGCCGAGGGTTCGGATCCCACATACAGACCG
>NW_007746889.1:18786-19392 GCF_000696425.1 Galeopterus variegatus | reverse complement strand
ATGTGCCAGGGGATACAGAAGATGAAAATGTAAATTCTGTCCTTTGGTAGCTTACATTTGAATTGGAAAAGGGCAATGCAGGAGAGGTAAAGAATTCTGATAAAGGACAGAACCCTAAGTGGAAGAGATGTGTGTGGTTCCAAACTGCTCCACTCAGGTGCCCTTGATGGTTTGTTTCTCTTTTCCCTCAGGCGCACAGGCCCACGATCTTTCTGGGAATGATCAGACAGTGTCTTGGTTCTGTGTTTCCTCTGTTCCCATGGAGCGTCCCTGCCTTTCACCTGCCCTGCCTTCCCCAGCACTCAGGAGATGGCTCCCTGGGGGTGAATAAGGGAAGTGGATTTCATTCTCATGCACTGTGCTCAGTTCTGGGACGGGCATCGTGATGAGTCAGGAGCTTGGAGCAAGTGTGAAGGGATTAAATAATAAAAAACTCAGTATTATTTTTTAAATAAATCAAATAAAAGCAAGATATTTTCTGCCTAATTTTTTTCATGTGAACGTCTCAGATCTATACAAATATTTTATGATCATCATTTCAAAAGAATAAATATGAAAATATGCAAAGCAAAAGATGAAAGTCTCTCTTTACTGCCGTCTGCCCAT
>NW_007746889.1:13020-13545 GCF_000696425.1 Galeopterus variegatus | reverse complement strand
AACAGATGTCTTGAGAGAGAAGGCAAAGACAAGCAGGAGTGCAAAGCCATTGGGCCTGACACGGCTCCACCACTGAGCCCATGCCAGGAGCTGCTCGCTTCTGGACTTCTTCTTAAGTGAAGAAAACAACAATGACGACGACTCGTTCTATTTGTTTCACATAAGATAGACAGACAGACAGACAGATAGGTAGATAGATAGATATAGATATAGATTTTGTTATTTGTCAGAACATTCCTAAGATGTTTATGTCTATTGAATGTGTTTCTAATGCTTCTCGTTCTCTAATAATGTCACTTAAGCTTATAAATTCCCTCTGGCCACATTCCATATAACTTAATATATAATGTTTTCATTCTTTCATAAATTTTTGTAATTTTTATTTGGATTCCTCTTTAAACCAAGAGTTTTCTCTTTTCAAGAAGGTACTTTCTTGTATTTCTTTAACACATAGAATTAAGTGGATTTTTCTAAAAATAATTAAAGTTAGTCATTGTACTTTTCTTTCCTTAAGAACACAGGGTC
>NW_007746889.1:8923-11118 GCF_000696425.1 Galeopterus variegatus | reverse complement strand
CACATTCACATGTGATTTTGATTGTAAATGGAGAACACATAACTGGAAGAGAGAGAGAGAGAGAGTGTGTGTTTGTGAGTGTGTGACTGTTCATTCAGCTTTTATTAAGAATCACACCTCCTTGCCCCATATAGGTGCCTTACTTCTGCAGTGGCATTTCTACAAACATTTCATTTCTAATAACATCAAACGCAGACATACTCGTTAAGGCTGCTTTTCCCCACAAAAGCCTTTGCAACTGCATGATGATATTTCTGCTTGGCTGTAGTAGGCATGACCACATGTGTGTGTGCACAGTGCTGTTAACAGTGACAGAAAGTGGTGTGGTGAGGACCCCAGAACCCCCTTCTTACATGAACAAACTCCCATCTGAATGGGATGAATGTGGGGAATGACATTCCACCTGGAATCACTCCTTCCCCCGTATTTTAATAGCCAATTTTAACGTATTTTGATATTTTATAAAAGTTTTCTGGATTAAATGGAAGGAAGATAAATGGAGGCCTAATTCATCTATTGAGTCAACAACCTGCTCTGAAAACAAAGAAAAACAAACAAAAAAAAGAAATCAAAGTTAGAGCCAACAAAAATCAAAATCGTGATGTAAAATCAATCTTTCATTTTCCTAAAAAAGGAAGTCCTCCCACAAAAAATCATATTTCTCTACCTGATTGAAAAAATAATGCTCCTCTAGTAGGAGACCTAATATATTCTCTGAGCCTGCTGAGTACCAGTGGCTTTACCTGTGCGCTGTGTTTAATCGTGTGAGGTTTTCCTCACCCAGTGCACTAGTGCGGCATCTGAGGTGCAGCTGGCTCAAGGATCCTGTAAACAAAAGCCATGTGTTAGTGGGGACCTGAGGCAGAAGCCAGCTCTGTCTACCTCAATGGCCACACTGTTCGTTCTGCCTTGAGGCCTCTAATCTGTCTTGATAGAGACTTTCTCCTTCCATAAGGGGCTCTTTTTATTGATGCTTGTGTCATTGTCACTACATTATCTGTGCGTTTTCTCTTTTGCTGTGTTAGGTAATGATGACTGATGCCTGAACAGTAGGAAAAGGGTAGGTGGTTAGGACAGACACCTGTGTCCCAACCCCACCTCTACTGCCGTCCCATCATTTTTGGCTAGGAGCTGCTCCCTTCACTGAAAGTCAGGAGATCCTAGTCCTATTTTTAGTCCTGTCACTTTTCTCAGATTACTTCCAGATCTAACATGCTATCATTTTCTGTGCCTCAGTCTCCATCCTAAAACAAACATGACAATAACAAGCACTGTTGAACTAATATTTTATGAGAAGATTATAAAATAAAATATGCAAGTGTACTTTGAAAATAGAAGTAGAACTTAGATAAGTTCATGTGTTCTTATTGTGAATCTGCCCATAAATGGTGGCACAGAATTCTTCGTTTGCCAAGGACCTCAACCTGCATGTATTTGATTTCCCTACCATTTAGCCGGGTATCGCCCTGACCTAAAGGCCACACAGGGTGGTGGGAAGAACCTGCCCAGCAGACAAGAATGGCCACTATTAGTGAGACAAAGGCAGAGTACGTGGCTGGGTGGCTCCGAGCACTCGGGCATGATTCAGGCAACTGTCTCTCCTTCCTCTTCTGGGCATAAATCAAGGGCTCCAGCTTTCTAGGCTGCCAATTCAACACTTTTTATAAGCCCTTAATTCACTCAGAAATTAAAAATATATACATACCCCTAGCAGAAAGTACCATTATTCTTCAGCATGACACATGATTTGATTTTAAACCCTTATATGTCTCTTCTATATCCTACTTGGCTTAGAATCGATCAAATGTCTATGATGAATAGCTACTGCTGCCTAGGCTAGTCACCTCCCACGCACACTTTGTTGATGCCCTCCTTCAAGAATTTTATCCCCTTCAGCCACGTAAATGTCATCTATGTACCTTAGGGAAGGGGCAGCACATGGACAGGCCAGTATGACAAGAGCATCACACCACGTCATCCTGCTGCCAGATCTCCTGTCCCCTCTCTGGAAAAGCCATAGTCAGAACCACTAAGAGACCAAGTTATTAGTCTTTGTTGACAAACCCAGCCTTTCACATATGCACGTCACGTTTGGGGTCCCAGGACCCTTCCGCTGTCACTGTTGACTCTTCTTTCATAACCTGTGCTTTATAAAGACGCTGAAACCCCTTCACTCTGAGCTTTCAGTGATGGAC
>NW_007746889.1:5693-8172 GCF_000696425.1 Galeopterus variegatus | reverse complement strand
GATTGAGAAATATATACATCTCTCTCCACACCAGACATGAACGTGGAAAAAAGAATACAGAAGCAGCAAAACGACACTTTAGTGCCAAATAGGCTGAGTCATCGGCCCCAATGTGGGTCTGTTGCAGGCACCCCAAGGATCCTTCCTCCTTCCTTTAAGTCCAGCCTGTCTCCCACCATTGGACTATGCTCTGTTCAACCTCCTGGTGGGCAGCAAACTGCAAAGAAGAGGTTGCCAGGGCCCTGTGTGACAGGGTTGCTCATGCATGTGACCTGTAAGGAGCCGAGGAGCCAATGGGGTTCAACTGCTGTCCCACAATCTGCCCAGGCAGATGGGGAAAGCACTGGATGGGCAACTGTCCAAGCCCAGAGGGCGGGGGAGGCTTCTCTGAGGGAGCCACCTGATTGATGCTGCATGCACACGCCACCTCTCTGACCTCCAGAAACAACACCTTCTCCTGCTTTCACTTTCTTGCTCAGAACAGATGCAATGCTTCTCAAACTCAGTTCACTCCTCTTAGACATTCAAGACCCTCTACTTCAGGCTCAGACTACATGAACTCTCAGTACTCTTGAACACACAGCCTCAAACCCACTGGAGTTGGATCGTGCTGATTTCCACGGAGTTTCATGTTCACCTCCAACCCTTTGCCATGCATTCTCCTCAATCTGAATGAACTCCTTCCTTCTTTATTCAAAGCTGAACAAGGCCCATGTCTCTCTAATAGCTCTTGCTAACTACACAAGCCTGCCCTGCTCTCTTCTCTTTGAATCCCAGTTTCACTTCAAGTGTAGCCAAGTGTGGAGAAAAGTAGGCTCTTGGGTATTGATAAGGCCTGACCCACCACTACCTGGGCAACTGAGGGTAAGTTAGTTTACCTCCTTACNCCATTGGACTATGCTCTGTTCAACCTCCTGGTGGGCAGCAAACTGCAAAGAAGAGGTTGCCGGGGCCCTGCGTGACAGGGTTGCTCATGCGTGTGACCTGTAAGGAGCCCAGGAGCCAATGGGGTTCAACCGCTGTCCCACAATCTGCCCAGGCAGATGGGGAGAGCACTGGGTGGGCAACTGTCCAAGCCCAGAGGGTGGGGGAGGCTTCTCTGAGGGAGCCACCTGATTGACGATGCATGCACACGCCACCTTGCTGACCTCCAGAAACAACACCCTCTCCTGCTTTCATTTTCTTGCTCAGAATCAACAGAAGCAATGCTTCTCAAACTCAGTTATCTCCTCTTACACATTCAAGACCCTCTACTTCAGGCTCAGACTACATGAACTCCCAGTACTCTTGAACACACAGCCTCAAACCCACTGGAGTTGGATCGTGCTGATTTCCACGGAGTTTCATGTTCACCTCCAACACTTTGCCACGCATTCTCCTCCATCTGAGTGAACTCCTTCCTTCTTTATTCAAAGCTGATCAAAGCCAATGTCTCTCTAATAGCTCTCGCTGACCACACAAGCCTGCCCTGCTCTCCTCTCTTTGAATTCCAGTTTCACTTCAAGCGTAGCCAAGTGTGGGGAAAAGTAGGCTCTTGGGTGTTGATAAGGCCTGACCCACCACTACCTGGGCAACTGAGGGTAAGTTAGTTTATCTCCTTACTTGCAAATTAAGGATAATAATGTTCACCTTCCAGGGACACTTTAAGGCTAAATAAAAAGACACCTACAGAATGCTCAGCCAGGAGATGTTCATTAAATTATGGTTTANCATGATTTGATTTTAAACCCTTATATGTCTCTTCTATATCCTACTTGGCTTAGAATCGATCGAATGTCTATGATGAATAGCTACTGCTGCCTAGGCTAGTCACCTCCCACGCACACTTTGTTGATGCCCTCCTTCAAGAATTTTATCCCCTTCAGCCACGTAAATGTCATCTATGTAGCTTAGGGAAGGGGCAGCACATGGACAGGCCAGTATGACAAGAGCATCACACCACGTCATCCTGCTGCCAGCTCTCCTGTCCCCTCTCTGGAAAAGCCATAGTCAGAACCACTAAGAGACCAAGTTATTAGTCTTTGTTGACAAACCCAGCCTTTCACATATGCACGTCACGTTTGGGGTCCCAGGACCCTTCCGTTGTCACTGTTGACTCTTCTTTCATAACCTGTGCTTTATAAAGACGCTGAAACCCCTTCACTCTGAGCTTTCAGTGATGGACAACAGCCTGATCTGTCCATCCCTTCCAGGTATGGTTTCATTTTCAAGAACTTAGAACTTCAGTTACAAAGAGTACAATTTGGGGTAAATAAGCAAGCCAGAGTAGATTTCTTGGGGAGAGGTGGCTTCACAAGCGGCCGTTCAATCAAACTTTGAACAAGGCATCCAGATGCATTCTGGAGTAAAAGAAACAACACTGGACAAGGAGCTAGATGAGTTGATCTACTCTCAGTTTTGCTTCATGAGCCCAAGCATGGGGTTACCCTTCTCTGGACACCACGTTTCAGTGTACAGCGACAGCGTGGGATAGTGACAG
>NW_007746889.1:0-317 GCF_000696425.1 Galeopterus variegatus | reverse complement strand
TTTGTTGATGCCCTCCTTCAAGAATTTTATCCCCTTCAGCCACGTAAATGTCATCTATGTACCTTAGGGAAGGGGCAGCACATGGACAGGCCAGTATGACAAGAGCATCACACTACGTCATCCTGCGCCAGCTCTCCTGTCCCCTCTCTGGAAAAGCCATAGTCAGAACCACTAAGAGGCCAAGTTATTAGTCTTTGTTGGCAAACCCAGCCTTTCACATATGCACGTCACGTTTGGGGTCCCAGGACCCTTCCGTTGTCACTGTTGACTCTTCTTTCATAACCTGTGCTTTATAAAGACGCTGAAACCCCTTCACT
>NW_007746888.1:0-12929 GCF_000696425.1 Galeopterus variegatus | reverse complement strand
CAAACTGGCACCATAATTGAATTTTTGTATGCCATTTACTATTCAATTAAGCCAATTGCTTTTAGGCCTTTGATTTCATAGATTTTCTAAAAGAGAGGAGTTACATGTTTATGTTTTTGGAGCAAATAATGAAAATGGCTTAGATCCAGTGTGGCTTGAACCACAGTGAAACATTTGACAAAATGAATTATGACACACTTATGGATCATTAAGGGAAATATGGGTTAAGTGGATGGCTTGGATTAGAATATAGGTGCACACCAATTCCAAAAAGATTCACAAGTCAGTGTAACCTGGGAGAGACGTGTTTAGTGTATTGATGCAGAAGAGTCTCCTTGGCTCACTAATGTATCACACTCTGATAAATGACATGCCACATAATATAATATTGAGGGCATACTCTTCAAATCTGTGGACTATGCAAAATCGGAAAAGATATAGAATAAACTGAATGAGTTGAGATATTAAAATATTCAGCGACCTTAAATTTGGGACCTAATTTATCAAGGTTAAATTTAACAGGAAATCAATATAAATACTAGCAAGCTATCACGGTGTTAGACAAGTTGATATTAAAGTTCTTACAGAAAAATAAAAAGGCAAGAATAGCCAGGAAAATACTACAGAAGGAAAAACTTCAAGGAGTAACTAGCCCTACTAGACATTATAACATAGTATCTACAAATCCTCTATAATTACAACTTTGTAGTACTTGCACATGAATAGACAAATAGACGAGTGTAATAGAATAGAATGGCCAAAATTAGATCCTAATATTCATAGAAATTCAGTATATGATGAAGATGACATCTTAAAACACTGAGTTAAAAATGGACTTTTTAATAAATGTTGCTTGGACAACTGGGTAGCCATTTGGAAAAAGATAAAATTACATTCATACCATATACAAAAAAAAAAAAAAAAACTCCAAATGGATTAGGAATCTAAATTTAAACTTAAAAACCATATAAATACTAGAAAAAATTATGAGTGAATTCCTCTTTAACCTTGGCATAATGAAAGACTTCTAGTCATGACCCCAAATCCAGAAGCATAAGAAAATAATAAATTCAACTACCTAAAAATTAAAATTTTTTCATGACAAAAAACATCATAAAAAAAGTCAAAGTATACTGACAAACTGATACAAATATTGATGACATATAACACAGACAAAATCTTACAACAAATCTTAAAACTGAGGGACAGTAGCTAAAGCAGTGCTTACTGGGATATTTATAGCATTAAATATTTATATTAGAAAGAACAAAAAATCTCAAATCAATAATGCAAGTTTCCAATTTGGGAAATAACAAAAGAAGGGAAAAATAAATCCAAAGCAAGAAGAAGGAAATAAATATTAGAGTAGAAACGAATGAAATTGAAAACAAATAATAGAGAAAGTCAATAAAACAAAAAGCTGGTTCTTTGAAAAAAAGTGAAATTGATAAACCTCCATCAAGACTGATAAAAAAGAGAGAAGGGCACAAAACATTAATGTCAGAAATGAAAGTGAGGATATCACTACAAACCCCACCAACAATAAAAGAATAATAAAATAGTAAAAATAACTCTATACACATAAATTTAATAACTCTTATGCACATAAGACAAAAAGAAGCAATTTCTTGAAAGTCATGAACTACCAAACTCATTTATGCTAAAATAGATAACCCAAATGATCCAGTAACTATTGAAGAAATTAAACTCATAGTTTAAAATGCTCTAAAAGAGAAATCCAGGTGTAGATTGTTTTACTAGAGAATTATCCCAAACATTTAGTAAAGTAACAGAAATTCTGTACAATCTCTTTTAGACACAAAAATCCTCAACAAAATATTAGCACATAAGATCCAACAACATACAAAAAGGACACAAAACAAGTAGAGCTTATCCCAGGAATGCAGGACTGGTTCAATATTCAAAATTCAATCATTGTAATTCACCATTGCTATGGATTCATTTGTGTCCCCCAAAGTTCCAGGTAGTAGAAACTTAACTCCCTCTGTAACAGAGATAAGAGGGTGGGAAATCCGATAATGGTAATTGAAAGGTGGGGCTTTGAAGAGGTGATTAGATTGTGAAGACCATGCCCCAGTGACTGGATTAATCCATTGATGGCTTAGTGGTGGTTATGGATGTGGTTTTGATGGCTTTAAAAGGAGAGCACGTGAGGAGCTCTCTCTCTCTATCTCTGTCATTCTTGCCATGTGATACCCTGTGTTCTGTGGAGAGTTACCACCCATCAACCAGGCCCTTACCAGATGTGTTCCTTGGGCTTTGAACTTCCCGGCCTTTGAAACTATAAACAATAAATTTTGTTTTCTTACAAATTACCCAGTTTCAGGTATTTCTGTTATGAGCAACAGAAATGGACTAATGCAACCATATTAACAGTCTAAAGAAGAAATACCACATGATCATTATCAACTGGTACAGAAAAAGCATTAGACAAAATTTAACATCTATTTGTGAAAAAAAACTTTCAGTAAACTAGATACACAGGAAATTCCTCAGCCTGATAAAAGGCTTCTACAAAATGCCAGTAACTAACCTCCAAGTTGAACAGCCCCAACCCAATATCAAATTCATATAGGTATTTGCCATGGGTAAGATAGTCATGTCTGATAAAGTTAATATAAAAGCTTTCTCTAATAGATGATGTGGATCATGTATTTGCATACATAGCACAAAAAGATGACAACCTTTCCCTTTTTTCCATTTTCCCAGGATGTTATGACATTATTTTCTGATTATCCTAATCTTTTTTGGTTAAAAAAGTGTGCCAAAATTTCAATGTGTAGTTTGTTCTAACTTTTTTTCTTTTCACTAGTCACAAGGCAGAAGTTTCTCATATAAATGAAATTAATTTGATTATAATTACAACAAAGAAAAGTAATCTTGTGAAAAACAGCCCCAGGTTTTTCCTCACTTATGTCACAATCAAAGTAATTTTATAAAACAAATCAATATGTTTAATTTGTATGCCAAAAAGGAAATATAATTATCTTAATTGTTTATGAACCCCAACACATGATGTACTGTAGTTCCAAATACCTGTTTCAAAGATTGTTAAACATTCCCTTTACAAACGGGAAAAAGCACAGATTTATTTCAATCAGAGTTCTATATTCTGTTTATATGGAGAGTTTGGGAAATGGAAGCTCACTTTATCTCATCAGCCTTATTAAGATTTCCTTCTGCCCAGATAGAATGTTAATATAGCTTATAACAATTACCGAATTATAATTAGTATACACACTTTTCCAAACAAATGCATAGAAAAAGGGTGATTTTATAATTCATATTCTTTATTTAAAAATAATTTAAGTACTTATTTTTATTTTCTTTGAGTATATAAACTTGATAAGAATCAAAATTATAAGACCAATGTAGAGTAGTGTTATGGACTGAATTGTGCCTGCCTCCAAAATTCACATGTTGAAGCCCTAACACCCAGTACCTTAGAATATAACCATGGAGACAGTGCCTTTAAAGAGGTAGTTAAGACAAAATAAGGTCCTACGGGTGGGCCCTAATTTGCTATGAATGGTATCCTTATACAAGAGGAGGCTAGGAGACAGGCACTTTCATGCACACAGAGGAAAGACCATGTGACGGCACAGCAAGAAGGTGGCAATCTGAAAGCCAAGTAGAGAGGCTGTAGAAGAAACCAACCACCCTACAGACACCTTGATCTTGAATTTCTGACTCCAGAACTGAGAGAAAAATTTCTGTTGTTTGTCACCCACTCAGTCTGTGTTACTTTGTTATGGTAGCCATAGCAAACTAATAAAAGTTATCAAAATCTTTTCGACATGTGTTTAAAAATGCCTACCGTATGTTAGCACTGTGAAGTACATAAATCTGTTTTGGTTTTTTGTTGGCAGCTGACAGGTATGGGGATCTGAACCCTTGATCCTGGTGTTACAACACCATGCTCTAACCAACAGAGCTAACCAGCCAGCCCCAAGAACACAAATGTTTTAAAAAACAGTTGTTTCAGTCAAGTTTAGAATATTCAGACTTAACTAGGTTAAAGATTACTTCGTAGCTTTTAGATTTTCTAATAAGCAGAAAGCTATATGTATATATATTACTTATATTCTTTAATAAACAGAAGAGAAAACTGAGTTTTCTCTTTACGATGGCTAAAATAGATCTTACAGTGGTTGTTTGTTTTATAATACATAAAGTCCCTCAATAACATGTAAATGTAGTTTAATTGTGGAAAAAGCACTAATGGAAAACAATGTTTATTCAGCTCAACCACAATGAAATACAAAGAAATGCAAGAAATAAAAAACAAGAAATACAGAAGTAAAAAGTAGTGACACTTACACTACATTTAACTGAGAATCTCTTAGTGATCTCCAAACCAGTGCTTATTACCAATTGAACACCCATGGAATGATAATAAGTTGAGGCCAGAGGACTGGTAACTGCAGTTGAGAACAGCGTCCAATCACCAGTGGAGCTGGCATCCAATTTTTTATAAAACAGGAGCAGCTCTTGTATTTGTGGTTGTGAGGAGTAATCACAAAGAATTTCTCTCCAGTAAGACATTTTAAAACTTACACAACTTCTTTTTCCACTTTTTTTTAAACCTGGGCTACTAGTTGAAAGAAGGTATGTTAACAAATGAGAGTTTTTGTCTGTTCTTTGTGGTTTGGTACAAGCTGTATAATCTGTTTCAACCCACTCATCTACATTACTTATCTCTGTCACTGAATAATTGAAGGTTAGCCTCACATTTGGGCACTTACTGCATTGTCTTCTCATACATTCTTAATACTATATTGCTAGTAAGTTGATAATGTACCCCCTTATATTAGAAATAAATAATTAATCAAAGGTGCTGAACTCTGGGAATATGAACTGTCAGCTTTCCTTTTCTCCCTAAATATTGAGTTCATTACTATGTCATCCTCTGCTGAACATTAAATTAGCATTTGAGAGAAACTTCTTCTGGAAATGAATTAACTAATTTTATTAGAAAGGGACAGAGGTAAATTTACAGATGGTTTTTAGTACTTGCTAATAAATATTCCTAACATAGTTATTGCAGAAAACTATGTGAAGCATTCTTAGGCTATACCAGTATCTATACTTTTTATGAATAACTTTCAATGGATTACTCCATCCATTCAAACATATTTTGAGTGACTACTGTCAGATATTATCTTTGTCAAGTTCCTTGGAAGTAGGGCCTGAGATGGGGATTTTTGCTTAAATGATCAGTTGAGGGAGTGCTCTCAGGAGAAGTAGGTGGGGGAAGGCAGGACAGTGCAGGGGAAAAAGCTTAGCAAGGATGCAGTCTCATCAGGATACTATCTTCAGTCTAGTCCCATGGAAAACTCTCCTTCCAGCTTGAGGGAAGGAAGTCAGCTTTTGTGCCCCATGTCAGTCAGTTATTGGATGGAGGCTGTATCCCTCAATGGTATGACTGCTCCAATCTTCTGCTCTGCCCAGGGGAAGAGAGCAAGTCTCCTGAGATGCAGACAGCTGTGAGTTGTTATCAGCAAATGCTTATAAGAGCTAAAGAATAGGCAAACCAGCCAGGTGTGTCGGGGGGGGGGCGGGGAGAGGGGCACCCACAACAGCAAACCCTAGATGACTGTCTTAGATATACCACTGACATTAAATTTTTAGAGGTCCCAAGTACCATAGAGATCATATAAGAAATTGCCACTCATTTTCCACATACGAAAAACTGAGGCTCAGAAGCACAGTCCCAGAAGCACCTAACTTGGTACAATTCAGATCAAAGTACAAATTTGACTTCCAGCAGGTGTACCTTTTATTATGATCCTTATTCCTATTTACTTTCAAAATTTTGTTTTGATTAGTATATAGGCAGCAGAGACCTTATCTCTAATATCTTTCTTTCATAGAACTAAAAGACTTGATAACATATTTTGGGTCTACATGAGTGTTGTAAAAGGAAAAAATTAACTGCTCAAGAATAGGTAACTGGATGACTTCTTCTTGCAATGTGTTTAACAATTGAAAATTTAGAATTTAGATGAGAATGCAAAAAAACCAAAAGCCCCAAACTGGACATAAAAATAACAAAAGAAAGGTCAATTTCTTCCTATCACAAGCAATGACGGTGAAAAATCCCAGGGCTGGAATAATGCCTAGAAGAGAGAGCACTGAAAGAGATGTCTCATCACCATGTGTTTTTTCTGTTTTTTATTTTTGTTTGTTTATTTTTTTAACAGCGTTAAGTATTTTGACCACATTTTATGAGGCAGAATCAGGAAAGAAACTGAGTCAGGATTCTATTTTCAAGTCTTTAGAATTGACATAGACAAAATGAGGAATTTTCCTTTACTCTTAAAATGTCCTGCCTTTATGGGTATATTTATATTCCTCCAAATGTCTTTAGAGATTCTGTAACTGTACCAAATAGCTAAAATTTGAAGGCGATAAATACCCTTTATCTGTTTATATCAGGAGTTCTTAACCTGGAGCCCTTGGATGCACAAAGGCAGGGTCCATGGATAGAATTAAGATGGTTTTTGAACTTGATTGGGTAAAAAATTACATCTTCAGCAATATTTAACTGAAATTTAGAAAGTCCTTCAGATATGAATGTTGGCAAAAATGTTCATCCCTATCATCTTGCCATCAATAGAAATCACAGATATTTTCATATCAACATGAAGCTATTATCTCAAAATATAATTTATGCTTATCACTCCCTCAAAAATACTGTAGTGCTAGATCTCAGTACGAGGTCCCTGTCTACAGACACTCATGCACTGGGGCTGGCCAACTAGCATGTAACTCTGGGCCTCCAAATGATGAAGCTGTATAACCACGTAACAAAAATTTAACTCAAACAGATTCGGAGAATTTTTGTACTTGCAATTAACTGAATGTTTGTGTTCCTCTAAGATTCATACATTGAAAATCCAACCTTCACGTGATGGTATTAGGAGATGGGGCCTTTCAGAAGTGATTAGGTCATGAGAGTGGAGCCCTCACAAATGGGATTAGATACCCCTGTAAAAATACACGAGAGAGCTTACTTTCTCTCTCTCTCTCTCTGCTCTCCACCATGTGGGGCTACATCAAGAAGTCTGTGTGTGTGTGTGTGTGTGTGTGTGTGTAGTGAAAGAGAAGAAGAATGTGATAATAATAAAAGTTAGCACGAGGAATCTGAGTAGAAGTTATTTTGCGATTCTCTGTACAATTCTCGAAACTCTTCAATAAGTACAAATTATGTTAAAAAATGGCTCTTAGTCTTATGTGGACTCACTGTCACACCACTGAAAGTTCTGATACCTCGGTTTGCATCTATCAGTTATTTTTAGCTACTGGTAAATTTTCTCCACAGATTTTTCTGCTGTGCCCCATTTGCTTCTTCATTTGAGTATTTGTGCTCTCCTCTTTTGTTTATTATTTCCCTTGAGCAAATGATGCTGAGCTTCAAACATATGGCCATTTTCATTTTCTGCCAATCACCTACAAAAAAAAAAAGCCAAAAAAAGAAGGTTAATGAAAATAAGATACAGTAAACAAAAATAAGGTATGGAAATGTGGAAAAGAATGAGTCATTTATTTTCAGAGTCAGCTACTTTGGTTGGCCTCTGATTTAATTCATGAACTTGGAAAAAGCTATGTCATTGCTTTGTGCCCTGTTCTCCTCATAACCTTCCACCCAGAGCTTATGTTACAGAGTGTTGAAAAGATTAACTTAAAATTGTGCATCTCTGAATCTTCATGATTTAAGTATTAACGAAGTTACCACAAATAAATATTCCTATAAATAGTACACTTGTGCAAATCCTCCTCTTAATATTTTGATCATTGCTTTAGAACTGTAAATACTCTTCACAAAGCTCAAAGTATTACGAGCATTGGCTTGTACTATACTTTCTCTTTGTGAACATTGTATTATTGAGTATGATTGGAGACAACAGGAAATTACGCAAAGGATTTACTAAATCTCCAGTATTTTTCCTATTTTGCTTTTTTGTATTTCTTTTTGTATTTTTAGGTATTGGAAGTGCCTAAATTATTATTTTTGTCCTTCCAAAGTTTTTCCCTTTGCAGCAGGCATACCATTTTTGCCTACCTGGCACCTGTTCACCTTATTTCTGGCATCAGCATACTGAGTTTCCTTTAGAGAAACAGGTCTCCCTCAACTCAGTTTATATCATTTAGTTGAGACTGACCCAGGGAGATGGAGCTCGTGAAGCAGATCTGACCAATCAGAGCAGCATATGCCCTGTCCACAATGATTGATTCAGGAGTGAGTGTGTGATACCAAGAACCATGAGTCGTTCTCATGACTCACACTAAAATTGTTAAGAAACAGGTGATCTCTTTCCACTGGGATTGCTAAACTAGGAGAATGAAAGCCTGGTCTTTGTAGTAGCTATCTTGCTACCATGAGAAGAAAGGATGTCTAAGTCTGTTTCCAACCCAGAAGAAAGCAGAGTTGAGAGATAAAAGGAAGCAATTTCCTAATGATAAGTTAATCACCCAGCTTGGGTGTGCTTGTATAGAAATACCTAAGTTTGCTAATGTGGGTGAACATATTTACTTTCTTTGCTTGATTTGGTTGAGAGAGCTCTGACTAAATCATTTGGTGCATGTGGCAGACATAGCTGGTTGCTTATTTAATATCTATTTTCCCTTTATCCTTAGTAACATAATCTCGACTTCATTCAAGGTGCCAATGGTTCCAGGTTAAAAAATGCACTTCCAAGCCTCTTTTGTAGATGGGTATGAACATGTAACTAAGTACTGGCCAAAGAGATATAGGCAGAAGTTATAGGATAGGATTTATTAGAAGGCTCTTATTAACAGAAAGCTTGGGTGTATCCATTTACTCCTTACCCTTCTGTTTATTCCTGCCTAGAATAGACACATGATGGTTGCAATTCTAATGGCCATCTTGTGACCTGGAGGATGGAAGCTATGTGTTAAGAAAGGCATGGAAGAATGATAGAAAGGCCTGGATTCCTGTTGTCTTTGTGGAACTCCTTACCAGTGTGGATCACCCACTTTTATGTAAATCAACAAATTCTTAGGTGCTTAAACCATTGTAGTTAGGTCTCTATCACTAATAGCTGACAAAATTCCTAGTTGATACAACACATCTTTGCAATCAGACATCAATGGTATTTCATGAAATGGTTGGATTTATTCTGTGTGGATCTAATATGAAGAGAAATGGAACAAGAATAGTTTTGCCTAAAACAGTATGTAGTTTTCTTTCTTCACTTTTGTCTAATTTATGAATGTTAGGTGAAAAGCAATCATAATGCTGGCCACTACTACCTCAATTTCTTTTCTTATCCTCCCCATATAATGAAGAAAATTTTGAACAGGTGAAATGTGATAGATAGTTCAGGATCACAAAGTCTTGCCTGTGTGAGCTTGTAGATATTCTCAACTTTTTCCCTTTTCTTTATTCTTACTGTCTTTGTCCCATTTCAGGCCATCGCCATTCAGTCTGCTGCTTGGGGCTTCCTGTGTCTAATCTTTGTTCACTAAACCCAGTTCTCTGCACTGGCATCAGAATAACCATTCAATATACATTTATGATTTTTAAAAATGCTTAGAAATCTGTCACAGAAATGAACTGGAGAGTAACCAAAATTAGGCAGAAGGTGGAGGGAAGTCAACAATTGAAGGAAGAGAGTTGCAACAGATGAGGAATAGTACTGAAAGAAATGAGCTATCACGTCATGAAAATAAGTGGAGGAATCATAAATGCATATTACTAAGTTAGAGAAGCCAGTCTGGAAAGACTACATACTGTGTGATTTCAACTATATAATATTCTGAAAAAGGCAAAATATGGCAAAAAAGGCAAAAAGATCAGTGGTTTCCAGGAGCTGTAGGGAGGGAGGAATGAATAGGCAGAGCACAGAGTATTTTTAGATGGGTGAAACTATGATACTACAGTATTAAAACTTATAGAATATAAAACACCAAGAGTGGATCCTAATACAAACCATGAACTTTGGGTGATGATGATGTGTCAATGTAAGTTCATCAATTGTAGCAAATATACCACTGTGGTATGGGATGTCAAGAGTGGGGGAGGTTGTACATGCATGGGGACAGGGCTATAAGGGAATTCTCTGTACTTTCTGCTCAATTTTGCTGTGAACCTAAAACTCCTCTAAAAATAGAGTTTATTGATTTAAAAAATCTATAATCTTCCAAGAAATATGATAAAATTCCAGGTGTCTACAATGTGATTTTTACAATATCTAGCATACATAGAAAATTCCTACATATGACCCATATTCAGGAAAAGACAATCAATGTAGACCAACTTTGTGATCACTCAGATGTTGGGATTAGCAGAGAATTTTAAAGCAGCTATTATACTGTGCTCAAGAACATAAAGGAAATATGCTCATAATGATTGAAACAACAGGAAATATGGGCAGAGAAAAAGAAACTACTGAAAAAGCTTGGAAATTCTGGAACTAAAAAATAATATCTGAAATTTAAAAAAAAATCACTTTGTGGCTTGATGGCAGTTTAGAGATAATGGAAGAGTCAGTGAACTTGAAGATACAACAATCACAATTACCCACTCTAAGAAATAGGGAGAAAAAGATTGAAATAAAAGTGAACAAAACCTCAGTGTCCTGTGAGATAATGACAAAGACTTAATATACATAAATTAGATATCCAGAAAAAGAAGAGATTACAAATAAGGCCGAAAAAATATTTGTCTTAATAGTTTGTTGAAAAACATAAATTTACAGAATCAAGAACCTCAAACAACCCCAATTAGAAAAATATTTTTAAAATCACTTCGTAATCAAATTGCAACAAATCAAAGAAAGATAAAGAGAAAATCTTGAAAGCAGCCAGAGTACAATGACATAGGACATATAGGAGAGCAACGATATGAGTGATTGCCAACTTTTCTTCAAAACAATGGAGGTCAAAAAGACAGGGGTGCAACATTTTTAAAGAGCTGGAAGAAAAGTACAGTTCACCCACAAATTTATACCCTGTGAAAATATCCTTCAAAAATGAAAATTAAAGATATTTTCAAGTAAATAAAAACTGAAATTTATTCCAAAGAAACAAAAATATATATCTATAAACAAACATGTTAAATGGCTGTCTGGTTAGTTCAGTTGGTTAGAATGCAGCCTTCTAACACTAAGGTCATGAGTTTGGGTCCCCACACTGGCCAGTTGCCACAAAAAAAAAGAAAGAAGAAGAAGAATATTTGTAGCAGTTTTATGCTTAATTATTAAAATAAAACAGCCTGGTATTAAAAGAGAATGGATAAACAAAGTTGGTGTATTCATACGATGGAATAGTACTCAGAAATAAAGATGAACACAGTACTGACACATACAACAGTGTGGATGAATCTCTGGAACAATGCTGAGTGAAAGAAACATTATACAAAAGAGTATATAGCGTATGAGTATATTTATACAAAGTTTTAGAACAGTGGTTGTCTCTGGGGGGAGGTAGGAGAATTAACAGCGAAGGAGGCATGAGACAATTTCTGTGGTGATGGTATTTTTCCATATTTTCTTAGGTGTTTGGGTTACACAGGTTAGTTATTTGTCCAAAGTCATGGAATGGCTCACTTAAGATTTATGCATGTGGTCACTATATGCAAATTATTTTTTGGCAGCTGTACAGTAAGAGGATCTGAACCCTTGACCTTGGTGTTATCTGCACCCTGCTCTCCCAAGCGAGCTGACTGTATATAAATTTTATCAAGACATACCATAACAAATATCAAACTCATGTTAACAACAACAACAACAAAACTACAATGACAATACTTCTACATATTCACTCTTTTGTCACACTTATTAAGTGTAATGTGCCCAGTTAAATATTCTATTACCATGGAAGATGGGTATTTTATCCATAGTATATGGATATTGGATGATAAATTACATTTGTATCACGTCACAGTGAGTGGGTAGATAGATTTCTAATAACCGTTTTAATCTTTTAACGTGTTCTACTTCTGTTCAAAATTCCTATTTTTTCTTACCTGCTATTTTCTTTGAAAACTGTTCTTTCAACCCAAATTTTCAAATGTCTTGGCATGAGGTTATTCTTAGGATTCTTTTTATGCATTTTAAGATCTCTACTTTATTTGCAACAATGTAATTTTTTAAAACTAGGAGCTGATCATGGCTGAATGATGTTATTTCTGTTAAAATTCCATTGTGTACCAATTTTGAAGTGTTGGAAATATCCAGGCCAGAGATATCATCCACCTAGTTTAATTTTAGTTTCATTTCTCAGATTGAGCTTTCCTGATACATATACATAAATAGTATAAAGACTAAAAACCTACATAAAGTAAAGGCTCGAGGTTTATGTTTATGAGTTGTTCCCTCCTCCCTGCCATGGCTGCCAGAAGCCTTAGCTCATGTCCTTATGACTCTGGTTTGAATTTTCTTTTTCATTTCTGTTACTATTGGGATAGTACTTTATTTGTTGCAAGATTAGCTATGATTTTAAGACAATTTCCTCAAACAATTGTAAGAGGAAAAATATCTAGCATTAATAGTTACATGAATAAAAGTGAAAATAAGTGAATCAAGCATCTTACTCAAAAGATTGACAAGGAATTATAAAATAAACCAAAAGAAAGGAGAAGAAAGATATTAACACAGATAAAAGCAAAAATTGGTGAGTAAGTAAGCTAAAAAAATAGTAGAGCCTCTGAAATACAATTACAGAACTAGTAATCTGACAAACCAGTCAAATAAACTCAATACTATAATCAAGAAAAAGGAAGAATGCAAAATACACATAATAAATAAGAAGAAATAATCGAGAAAAGGAAAAACTTAAAAGAATTATAAAACTCGTTTGCGACCCCCCCCCATTAGAAAACCTGAAATAAAAGCTTAATTTTCTAGGAAAATCATGTACAAAAGCTGACCTCTGAGACAGAT
>NW_007746887.1:12592-12930 GCF_000696425.1 Galeopterus variegatus | reverse complement strand
TGGTCTCTTGAGTTTACTTAGATCGCTGAGTTCGGTCTGATGAGTTTACTTAGATAAATTAGCCCAGACCGATGAGTTTACTTAGATCGATTAGCCTGGTATGATGAGTTTACTTACATCGATGAGCTTGGTCTGATGAGTTTAATTTGAACGATGAGCTTGGTCGGATGAATTTACTTTGATCGATGAGCTTGCTTGGATGAGTTTACTTAGATCAATTACCTCTGTCCGATGAGTTTACTTAGATTGATGGGCGTGGTCTGATCAGTTTACTTAAATTGATTAGCTTGGTCTGATGAGTTTACTTAGATCGATGTGCTCGGTCTGATGAGTTTGCT
>NW_007746887.1:6861-7496 GCF_000696425.1 Galeopterus variegatus | reverse complement strand
CGGTCTGATGAGTTTACTTACATCATTTAGCACTGTCCGATGTGTTTACTTAGATCGATTAATTTGGTCTGATGAGTTTACTTAGATCAATTAGCACTGTCCGATGAGTTTACTTTGTTAGATTAGCTTGGTCTGATGAGTTAACTTAGATCGATGAGCTCGGACTGATGAGTTTATTTCGATCGATGTGCTTGGTCTGATGAGTTTACTTAGATCGAAGATCTTAGTCTGATGAGTTTACTTAGATCGATGAGCTTGGTCTCATGAGATTACTTAGATCGAAGAGCTTGGTCTGATTAGTTTAATTAGATGGCTGAGCTTCGTCTGATGAGTTTACTTAGATCGATGGGCTTGGTCGGATGAGTATATGTAGATCGATTATCTTACTCTGATGAGTTTACTTAGATCGATGAGCTTGGTCTGATGAGTTTACTTAGATCGGTGAGCTTGGTCAGATGAGTTTACTTAGATCAATTAAGACTGTCCGATGAGATTAATTAGATCGATGACCTTGGTCTTATGAGTTTGCTTAGATCGATGAGCTTGGTCCGCTGAGTTTACTTAGATCGATGAGCTTTGTCTGATGAGTTTACTTATATCGGTGAGATTGGTCTGATGAGTTTACGTAGATCGAT
>NW_007746887.1:1187-1629 GCF_000696425.1 Galeopterus variegatus | reverse complement strand
GCTTGGTCTGATGAGTTTACTTAGATCGAAGATCTTGGTCTGATGAGTTTACTTAGATCGATGTGCTTGGTCTGATGAGTTTACTTAGATCGAAGATCTTAGTCTGATGAGTTTACTTAGATAGATGAGCTTGGTCTCATGAGTTTACTTAGATCGAAGTGCTTGGTCTGAGGAGTTTAATTAGATTGCTGAGCTTCGTCTGATGAGTTTACATAGATCGATGGGCTTGGTTGGATGAGTATAAGTAGATCGATTATCTTACTCTGATGAGTTTACTTAGATCGATGAGCTTGGTCAGATTAGTTTACTTAGATCAGTTATCTCAGTCTGATGAGTTTACATAGATCGATTAGCTTAGTCTGATAAGTTTACTTAGATTGATGAGCTTGGTCTGATGAGTTTAATTTGATCGATGAGCTTGGTCTGATGAGTTTACTTAGAT
>NW_007746887.1:0-291 GCF_000696425.1 Galeopterus variegatus | reverse complement strand
TTAGTCTGATAAGTTTAATTAGATTGATGAGCTTGGTCTGATGAGTTTACTTAGATCGAAGAGCTATGTCGGATGAGTTTGCTTAGATCGATGAGCTCAGTCCAATGAGTTTACTTAGATCGATGAGATTGGTCTGATGAGTTTACTTAGATCGATGTGCTTGGTCTGATGAGATCACGTAGATCGATCAGCTCCGTCTGATGAGTTTACTTACATCGATGGGCTTGGTCGGAAGAGTTTACTTAGATCGATGGGCTTGGTCGGAAGAGTTTACTTAGATCGATTAGCTTG
>NW_007746886.1:2364-12930 GCF_000696425.1 Galeopterus variegatus | reverse complement strand
CTCCCAAGCAGAGCACTGTAGCAGTGCGCCACCGGGCCGGCCCACACTTTCCTTTTTCTAGCTAAAAGGAATATACGATCATGCGATGGACCACATACATGATGGCTGTCCCATATGATTATAATGGTGCTAGAGGTGTATAGTGGGCTACACTATCTAGGTTTGTGTAGTACACTCTATGATGTCCATTCAACAATGAAATCGTCTGATTTCTCAGAATGTATCCCCGTTAAGTGATGCATGACTGTGTATACAAAAGTACTTCAAAAAGTTTGTGAAAAAATAGCAGTCAAAGATAATACGAACCTCACCATAAATGTTTTGCAGTACCGTGTGAGAATGTATGTGTGTGTGTGTATGTGTGTATATGAGTATATATTTTTTCCATTTCTTCAAATGTGCTCTTTCTTATCTCAAGATCTTTGAGTATGCAGTTCCCTCTACCTGGAATATTCTTTTCCCAACTTTTTGACCCGCTAATGTATATTAATGCATCAGTTTCAGCTTCAACATTATTTCCTTCAGAAAGTCTTTCCTGACCCTCACCTTTGTCAGGTTCCTTGTTCTGTTCTCCTATAGCACCTTCTTGTAACACTCTTCATGCTTGTAATTACTTAGTCAATGTTCATCTTTCCCAATTGATTCTAAGTTCCACGAGGACAGTTTTCGGATTTGTTTTATTCAAGGCTGATTCTCCTTGCCTAGTATAGTGCCTAGCAAAAAGCAGGTATTCAGGAGGTATTTGATTTTATGAGTAAACGAATACATGAATAAACAAATATATGAAAGAATCAATGAGTTAAGGTGAGCAAAAGAGACAGGTCCCACTTATGTGTAGTAGAGCATTTAACAAGTACCCTTCTGTAGAAGGGAGAAACAGAATTCATCACATGCCATAATTATGATGACAGAGAAGAAGACAGCAAAGATAAATTGCTCCATCTAGATTACCTGAGAGGTGTTAATTGATGCACTCTCCTCATTTTCTTTGGTAGCTCTGTTTGAACATAAATAAAATTATTTTATTCAATGGTAAGACTGATATAATTTTGCCCAACAATGAAGATTTTCACTTCCAACTTTTGAGAACCCATAAATCATGTCCTTCAACTTGTTAAATATAACACTATAAAAATGAGTTCACAAAAATGAACATTAACGATTTCTTATAAAAATATAGATGTATTTGAATTTTCTTGTCAACCCTTCTAAAATACCTTTATCAATTTTCTAATATAAATGTAATACATGCTCACAATATTTCAACAAAACATAAGTAAACAAGTAAAACATAGCTCCCTTCAATCAGTTACCCTAGTACACAGTAACATAATGTACAGTTTTTCAGAATGATTGTGGTTATTTATTCTTCCACCCTTAGTTGTATTTGAGTATTGATTTCCCCACATTATTAACAACACTAGACTTTATCAATGTTTTGAGTCTTTGCCAATCTAAAATTTTAGGAAAGATAACACATTTTAATTTGTATTTCTATGATCCCAATGGAGTAGACTACATTTTTACACACTTACTGATACCTCTATTTATTCCTCTGTGAATTATTTATTCTTACTCATTATAAATTAATCTTTGTCTTCAGTATAAAACACAGCACGTATAGTAAGAGTAAGAGTATATAATGTATATGCAGAGCTTAAAGAATAATACTAAAGTGAACAACCATGAACCCACCACTGAGCTAAAGCAACGGAAGTGACTTGTTCCTTTGGAGTTTCTGTGCTCCTCTCTTAAATGCATCTGCCTCCTTCCCCACACATCAAAGGTAACCTCTTTACTCAATTTCGTGTTAATCATTCCCTTGGTTTTTTTATAGTATTTCCACATACATATGAATACCCAAATACTATATTATTTGGTTTTGCCTTTATTTTTTTTATTTTTTTATTTTTTTTGTCTTTTGTCTTTTTCCGTGTCCGGCAACAGATCGCAACCCTCAGTGTTGCCCCCGCACCGGACCGGGGACCGGCAACGGGACCGCAACCCTCGGTGTCGCCCCCGCGCCTCGCTCAGCCAGTGAGCGGGAACCAGTCTGTACGTGGGATCCGAACCCTTGGGCGGGAGCGCCGCCGCGCTTCCCAAGCGGCGCACTTATCCAGTGCACCACCGGGCCGGCCCGGTTTTGCCTTTAAAAAAAACTTTTTATGTAAATAAAAGTATACTATATATATTCTTTTGTGATGTGTTTTTCACTCAACATTAAATTTTTGACAATTATATATTAATATGCATTGCTGCAGTTAATATCACCCATTTTTATTTTCTCATTGTTCTTTTTCTTATTGATTTGTAAGAACTCTTTCTGTATTGTGCATGTTAATTTTGACTCTTATAATGCCAAAAATTTCTCTAGTATGTTGCCTTACAATTTTTTTAAATTAATAAACTTTATTTTTTAGAGCACTTTTAGGTTCACAGCATAAGTGAAAGGAACACCTCCATCCCCACATATGCACAATCTCCTCTACTATTGACATCCTGCACCACACTGGTATACTCGTTAAATCTGACAAACCTACATGGACACATCATTATCAACCAAAGTCCATAGTTTATATTAGGGTTCATTCTTACTGTTGTATATTCTATGGGTTTGGACAAATGTATAATGACATTTATCCACTGTTGCAGTATCATAAAGAGTAGTTCCACTACTCTAAAGTGCTCTGTATTCTGTCTATTCATCCCTCTCTCTCCCTGAATCCTGGCCACCACTAATCTTTTCACTATCCCCAGGGTTTTGCCTTTTCTAGAATGTCATATAGTTGGAATCACATAGCACCTGGCCCTTTCAGATTGCCTTCTGTTACTTAGTAATATATACTTAGCTTCCTTTATGTTTTTTAATGGCTTGACAACTCATTCCTCTTCAGTGCTGATGGATAATATTCCTTCTAGATGTACCACAGCTTATTTGTCCATTCAGCTACTAACAGACATTTCTCGGTTGTTTCCATACTTTGGCAATTACAAATAAAACTGCTATAAACATCCATGTGCAGGTTTTTGTGAAGACATAAGCTTTCAATTCATTTGGATAAATACCAAGGAGTATGACTGCTGGATTGTATAGCAAGAATATGTTGATGTGATATTACTATATTTACATATTGGCTTTCATCCGTGGTTCCTGGCTCATGTTACTCTGTGACCTCTCCTGCCCTCTTTTCATCTGCTCCTTTTACTCCTCCAGACAGGAAATTCACAGATTTACCTTAGCTGACTGTAGGTCATAAGACCCTCATTTCAGGAGGAGTCCCACCCTATGCCCAGGAGGAAGGAATGCTACACAGAGAGGTCAAGAGCCTGTAAAGAACAGGCTTTGTTGGGTTTCCCCAGTCTGTTAGTGTAAGAGCATACCCTTTTTGTCCAATTACATTTCTACATGGTTGTCCATGCTTCAATCATACCTACATAATGAAGTTCCCTTAAAAACCCAAGAGCACAGCGATTGGACACTTCTGGACAGCTAAACTCATGCATGTGCTGGGAGGGTGGCATGCCCCAACTCCACTGGAACAGAAGCTCCTGTGCTTGGGACCCTTCTAGACCTCACCCCAGGTATCCCTTCATCTGGCTGTTTCTTTGTATCCCTAAAAATATACTTTGTAATAAACCAGTAAACATCGGTAAGTGTTTCTCTGAGTTCTGTGGGCCACTCTAATAAAGTAATCGAACCTACAAAGGGGGTTGTGGGAACCCTGATTTATAGCTCATTGGTCAGAAACTCCAGAGGCCTGGGCTTACAACTGGCATCTGAAGGCACGGGCAGTCTTGGGGACTTAGCCCTCAGCCTGTGGGTTCTCCAGGTAGAGAGCATCAGAGTTCAATTGGAGGACACCCAGCTGGTGTCTGCTGAAGAACTGCTGGCTGATTTGCCAGTGGGGAGAAATTTCCACACATTTGGTCACAGAAGTCGGAGGTCTGTATTCTCTGTTGATTGTTGCTGAGTAATAGTATGGTAAAACCAGTGTTTTTCTCTATTTATTCTTACAATTTAGTTTTGTAGGAAACTGCCAAAAATGCCTACCAAGATAGCTGCACCATTCTTCATTCCCATCAGTAATGAATGAGAGTTCTTGTTGTTCCACATCCTCTGCAGCATTTGGTGTTGTCAGTGTTTTGGATTTTGGCCATTCATTTGGATTTTGGTGTGTAGTGGAATATCATTGTTTCAATTTACAATTCCCTAATGACATGTGATATTGAGTATCTTTTCATATCCTCGCTTGCCATCTGCAGATCTTCTCTGATGAGGTGTCTATTATGATTTTTGCCCATTTCTTAAGAGGGTATTTTGTTTTCTTACTGTTGAGTTTTAAGAGTTCTTAATATATTTTGGGTAACAGTCCTTCATGAGATGTGTCTTTTACAAATATCTTCTCCCAGCCTGTGGCTCATCTTCTCATTCTCTTGACACTGTCTTTCACAGAGAGGTTTTAAATTTTAATGGAGTCAAGTATCAATTATTTCTTTCATGGATCATTCCTTTGGTGTTATATTTTAAAAAATCACCATAATACCCAAGGTCATCCAGGTTTTCTCCTACGTTATCTTCTAGGAGTTTCATAGTTTTGTTTTTTACGTTTAGATCTCTGATCCATTTTGAGATAATTTTTGTGAAGATAACTTTTTTGCATGTAATGTCTAGTTGTTTCAGCACCATTTGTGGAAAAGACTATCTGCTCCATTATGTTGCCTTTGCTCCTTTGTCAGAGATCAATTGACTATATGTATGTGGGTCTATTTCTGGGCTCTCTTTTCTGTTTCACTGATGTATTTGTCTGTTCTTTCACTAATACCACACTGTCTTGATTACTGTAGATTTATAGTAAGTCTTGATGTTGGGTAGTGTCAGTTCTGTGACTTTTTTCTTCTCTATCAACAATGAGTTGGCTATTCTGGGTCTTTTATCTTTCCATACAACTTTAGAATAGATTTGTCAAAATCCACAAAATAACTTGCTGAGATTTTGATCGAGATTACATTAATTCTACAGATCAAGTTGGGAAGAACTGATATCTTGACAATATTGGGCCTTCCTATCCACGAACATGGAGTATCTCTCCATTTATATGATTCTTCTTGGAAATCTTTCATCAGAATTTATAGTTCCACTCATATAGAACTGTACATATTTTGTTAGATTTATACCTTAGTATTTCATTTTTGGGTGCTAATGTAAATGGTAATGTGTTTTCTTAATTTCAAATTCCACTTGTTTATTACTAGTATATAGGAAAGCAATTGACTTTTGTACATTAACCTTGATTATAGCAAGGTTGCAGGATACGAGGTTAATGCACATAGACAATCATTTCACCTGTCAAAAAAGACAGTTTTGTTTCTTCTTTCTCAAACTGTATACCATTTCCCCCCTTTTTCTTGTTTTACTGCATTAACTAGGCCTTCTGGTATGATATTGAAAAGTAGTGGTGAGAGGTGAAATCTTTGCCTCCTTACTGAGATAAGCAGAAAAGCTTTGCAATTCTCACCATTAAGTATGATGTTAGTTGTAGGTTTTTTGCAAATGTTCTTTATGAAGTTAAGAATGTTCTCATCTATTCCTAGTTTGTTGAGAGTTTTTATTATAAATGGGCATTGGATTCTGTCACATGCTTTTACTGTATCTATTGATATGATCATGTAATTTTTCTTTGCTTGTTGATGTGTTGAATTACATTAATTGATTTTTGAATGTTGAACCAGCTTTATATACCTGGGATAAATCCCACTTGGTCATATTGCATAATTCTTTTTATACATTTTTGGATTCAATTTGCTAATATTTTGTTGAGAATTTTTGCATCTATGTTCATGAGAGATTATTAGTATGCAGGGTTTTAAATTTTTTTTGTAGTGTCTTTGTCTGGTTTTGGGATTAGGGTAATGCTGGCCTCATAAAATGAGTAAGGAAGTATTCCTTCTGCTTCTATCTTATGGAAGAGATTGCAGAGCATTGTTATAATTTCTTCCTTAAATGCTTTATAGAATCCACCAGTGAACCCATCTGGGCCTGGTGCTTTCTGTTTTGGAAGGTTATCAATTATTGATTTAATTTATTTAATAGATATAGACTTATTCAGATTGTCTATTTTCTTCTTGTGTGAGTTTTGGCAGAGTGTGTCTTTCAAGGAATCAGTGTATTTCATCTAGGTTAGCAAATTTGTGGGCATGGAGTTGTTGATAATATACCATTATTTTCCTTGTAAGGTCCATGGGATCTGTAGTGATGCCCCCTCTTTTATTTCTGATATTAGTGATTTGTGTCTTCTCTCTTTTTTTTCCTAGTTAGCCTGACTAGAGGCTTATTGATATTACTCATCTTTTCAAAGAACTAGCTTTTGGTTTTATATTCTCTATTGATTTCCTGTCTTCCATTTCATTGATTTCTGCTCTAATTTTTAATATTTCTTTTATTCTTCTTACTTTAAATTTAATTTGCTCTTTTTCCAGTTTCCTAAGGTGGAAACTTAGACAACTAATTTTAGATATTTCTTCTTTTCTAATATATACACTCAATGCTATAAACTTCCCTCTAAATACTGCTTTCACTGCATCTCACAAATTTTGATAAGTGGTATTTTCATTTTCATTTAGTTCAAAATACTTTAAAATTTCCCTTAAGATTTCTTCTTTGATCCATGTGCTATTTAGAAATGTATTGTTTAATCACCAAGTATTTTGGAATTTTCCAGCTTTCTGTTATTGAGTTCTAGTTTAGTTCCATTGTGGTCTGAGAGCAGACATTGTTTGATTTCTATTAAGTCTGTTAATTTTATGGTTTAATTATGGTTTTAATTATGGTTTTAGGGACCATAATGTGGTCTGTCTTATGAACATTTCATGTGAGCTGAAGAAGAACATGTAATCTGCTGCTGCTGAACTAGTCTATACATGTCAATTATATTCAGTTGACTGATGGTTCTGTTGAGTTCAACTATGTCCTTAATGATTTCTGCTTTCTGGATCTGTCCATTTCTGACACAGGGGTGTTAAAGTCTCTAACTATGACAGTGAATTCATATATTTCTCCTTGCAGTTTTATCAGTTTTTGCCTCATGTATTTTGATGCTCTGTTCTTAGGCACATATTCATTAGGATTGCTATGTCTCCTTGGAGACAGTGTAGGCAAATCAGTCAATTTTGTGATAAGAAAATAAGATATTTTTAATATTAAAATTTTAAAATAGAAATAAGTTGAAACCCAGAAAAAATCACTATGTGGGAATAATAAATGTTGAATGCTTTCTGCAAATGATACAATATGTTCATTATTATGATAAAAATAGAAAGAATTACAGACTGGTTTGTAACAATATTACAGCTTTAAAACAATATTGGCAAAAATAGAAGAAGAATCTCTTCTTTACCATCACCTTCCAATTCATGTGACCCCACACAAACAGCTTTGATCAAGTGGACAGTCCCAGAAAACTTCTGCGTAACTATTCAAGTCAAGGGAGATTCAGGTAAGGGAGTAAAATGAAATTCTGAAGACATGTTAGTTCACATTTTTGAACTTTTCACTTTTATAAAGACTATATTTACCTGCATAGATGAAAAGATGGAATTTCTGAGAACAGTACTACAGCTAATAAGGCATATCAATTTTCTATGATAATATGTTACCTGCTTAGGCATCTAGAATTCACAATCAGGTTTTCCTAAGGTCTTTATGTGTCATAATGTGCAAAAATACCTTTGTTTGTGAGGAATCTGTAGGTGCTCAAAGTATAACTGGCCCAGGGAATTTATGCTCATCACAACCTCTTTCTCAGACACCAACTCTACTTTGAATGGGTTTGAAGTGATACAGCACTTCAGATCTCCTTTTCCATGTGCCAATACCAGACTTCCTGTATCCCCTGAGCATGAAATCAGCCTACAAAACAAAACAGGAAGAGAATAAAAAATTGCTATAGGTTTACATGGCTCAATGCAATTTGTAATTCAAAGTAATTAGCAAATCAATATTTGTGTGACATAGCATAGATAAGGCAGTACAGAACTGTCATTGAGATCATGGGTTTTGGTGACAGAGAGCTTCAATTGAATATAACTCCACCACACACTAGATGTATAACTTCAGGTAAGTTAATCAATCTTTCTAGGTCTCAGTGTCCTTATCTGTAATTTATAAAAGCAATAACAAATAGAGTTTCTGAAGAGAATTAAATGAGATAATGCATGTAAAGCACTTGGCACAGTGCCTGAAATATAATAAACACTCAAATGCTAGCTAGCATCATCATCATTATTACCTTGGTTTGGAAAGTCTAGTTACATCGGTGCGCAGAATCTAAACATTGTTTTGTTTTGTTTTGCTTTGTTTTTCTCATTCCATCAATATACTCAGAAACTATGGAAATAACACAGATTGAGTCCACATTAAGATAGAGCCAGGTCAGTTTTTTTATTTACCTATTTATCTTCTTACTCTCATTAGCCTCCAATTCCACAGGTAGACAGGATGTTTAGGATCCTCAGGAATTATGTAAGCTCTTTAAATCCCTCAAATGTCTAAATATTTCCCCTTACGCATTGATAGTCACCTGGTAAATGGTCACAGGACTCTTTAGGGAAGCTTAGCAGGGATGGTTTATTTTCTTTTTATGTCCTTTCAGTCCATCTCCATGGATTCTAGGCCTTGCCTTCAAGCAAGATGCTCAGGATCTAGAAACCAACTCTGTCTGGAGTTGCTTGAGAGGCTGTGCCTCACTGTTCATTAAACTTAGAGTTCTTTTGATTATTCCATCAAGTAGGACTTTAGTCCATCTATTTAAGTCTAATGGATCCCATGAAAAAAACTGTTCACTATTCTGAGAGTTAAATCATTTTGAGTACCACATGGGCCCTACTGCATGTAATGGAATTATGTCCACCTTATCTCCGACAACTAAAATGCTGCTATTTTCCCTCTGCTCCTGGAGTCTCATCGTCTCTACTGAAATCAGAGAGCCCATTTTCATGGCATCAATACCCACCATTATATCCAGCCCACAAAAGAAGCATATTCACTAAAATGCTTTTCAAGTGTTCCCTCACCAATGTATTTCTCAATGAAGGGGGTATCTTCTGGATCCTCTTGGGAAGCAGAGTTGGGGGCTAGATGGGCTGGTTGTATATGACAAATCCACTTCAACATCTTTATCTCCCTAAGTCTGTGGATTGTTTCTTCTACACTGTAACAAGGAATTCCTGGTATCTCAGCTTCATTCAGCAGAATCCACAGCTGAGTTTAGACTATAGTTAACCAACCAAGAAAATAGAACCACTCTCAGCTTCCCAAGCTAGCATATCAAATCCACTTGTTTTGGTACATGCACCTGTGTCATAAATTTAGCCTGATCTAAAATTATGTTCCTTCATTCAGGTCTAGGAATCCCGCAGAAATTATTTTTATGCATATTTCCCAGGGTTTTGCCATTATAAAATCTTATAATTCTTTACACATGTTAGCCTTCTCCTCCTGGGTTTTGACTGTAATTGGCTCTCTGAGCATGTTGAGATCTGAATTGGACAGTGGGTCTGGAGGCAGTGAAGGATGGTAGGGGTGAGGCACAAGGATCATTGGAATCCCCTGGCAAGGTATGTCTTAGATGAGGTCCATACAGAGTGTTCAAGCAAGGCAGGATCAGCTTTATTGGACAGAGTAAGAGCTGCTTCAGCTGGAATGGGAGGCTCAGGGGAATTTTGAGATTTGGGTATTTAGAATTACCCAAATCTTCCCAAATGTTGCTATTCAATTTTGAGGGGTCCTACCTTTTCCCAATTAATGCCCTAAATTTACAGACCTGATAAGTCTGTAAATTCAACTTATAGTCTTTTTTTTTTTTTTTTTAAAGATGACTGGTAAGGGGATCTCAACCCTTGGCTTGGTGTTGTCAGCACCATGCTCAGCCAGTGAGCAAACCGGCCATCCCTATATGGGATCCGAACCCGCGGCCTTGGTGTTATCAGCACCGCACTCTACCGAGTGAGCCACAGGCCGGCCCATATAGTCTAATTCATATATCTGTATCTGATTTTCAGCTATAAGAACTCTGCAGCTACAATAGATATGAGAGACTTTTAGGAATGCATAGAAACTTACTATTTTTTTGACAATGCCTTGAACCAAGAATTTAAGGCCCTGAAACTGTTGTTTTCTTTCTTTAAGTTCTTCAGTGAAGATAATAGGAGTCAGGCCACTTCAGAGTTTTGAACTCTATATGACAATTATAATGTGGTATGCACCTACCACTTCATCTGCTTTCAACAGGCACTTCATTTTAGTTGACCACTGGTAGTAATTTAAGTAACTTTGCTATGGAATGCCATGGTCTATTATTAGTTTTCTGCCATAACAAAATACCATAGCCTGGCTGGCTTAAACAACAGAAATATTTATTTTCTCACAATTCTGGAGGCTAGAAGCCCAAGATCAAGGTGTCGGCAGGTTTGGTTTCTTTTGAGGCTTATCTCCTTGGCTTGCACATGGTTTCCTTCTCCCTGTGTCCTCACAAAGTCATCTCTCTGTGTGTGTCTTAATCTCTCCTTAAA
>NW_007746886.1:0-1789 GCF_000696425.1 Galeopterus variegatus | reverse complement strand
CTCCCAAGCACCGCACTCTACCGAGTGTGCCACTGGGCCGGCCCAGTTTTTAGCTTTCTAGTCACTGCAATAGCCAAAGGCCCTCTAGGAAGGGGTTGGAACAGAAACAGAACTAATATACCCCATTTACCACACAAAGCTAATATCACCCTGGCCCCCAAACATGGTAAAGATAGCACAGAAAAATAAAATGACAGACTCATTTTACTTATGAACAAAGATGTAAAAGTGTTAAAGGATCTACCAGTAAAGCGAATCCTCCAGGATAAGAAAAACAAGATACTGTGACCAAATGGTTATACATGTGCATTGACTCAATTGCCAAACTGCAAAAGCCTTGAGAACAGCCTCGTTTTAGTTCCTATTTCCTAAGTTCTTGGCATATAGCCGCAGTTCAGTGAACAGATATGTTTTAAATTTATGATGGTTCTACCATAACTGAATTAATTTTTCCTTATAATCTATTGACTTTTTACTAGATTTTCAAGAAAAAAATAATGTATGTAAAACCATGATAATTACATGGTAAAATTAAAGCATTTGGCATAATCTTATATCGCCTTAGTGAAATAATATGAAAAAAATAACAGAAATCAAAAAGGAAAACCAAGTTGAAATATCACCAGAAAGTATGATGAGAACTGATGAAGATTTTGCAGGTACTTGAAAAATGCTTTAGTCTCCAAAGATTTTTTTCATCTAGACACTGATTATTAATTTATCTCTGACTCTAAGTAAAATTACGTTAGTCTTCTGAGAATACCCTTAATTAAACGTGAGTCAGTCTAAATGTATAAATTATGGTAGGCACGGGAGTTTGGCTAGTGTATTAGATCTCTGGAGCCCTGCTGCTAATCTGAGTNAATCAAGGTGTCGGCAGGTTTGGTTTCTTTTGAGGCTTATCTCCTTGGCTTGCACATGGCTTCCTTCTCCCTGTGTCCTCACAAAGTCATCTCTCTGTGTGTGTCTTAATCTCTCCTTAAAATGACACAGTTATAATGGATTACAGTTGACCCTAATGACCCCATTTTAACTCATTTATCCCTTTAACGGCCCTATCTCTAATTTTAGTCACATTGTGAGGTACTAGGGGTTAAAGCTTCAACATATGAATTTTGGGGAGCACACAATTCAGCCCGTAATTTAGTACCCCATTTCCTAAGGGTAACCAGATCCTCACTGCCTGCAAATCCAGCTAGGTCAGCCAGCCAATCTCATGCTCCCATCCTGGAGGGTCTGTTGCTTATACCTACTTCTGATACCAAACAGGTCTCAACAGCAGATAACAGAAACAACTTTGGCTATTTTAAGCAGAAAGTAAATGACTTAATATGGGGAATTAGTGGCTTATAACACCATGGGAAGGGTTGAGATAGTAGGTTTCAGGCTGGGTGTCCAGTAACAACCCCTAGAACAATACTGCATAACTGTATGTCCATGGAACTTCTATCTCAGTGAGAATCAGGAAGTTGGGTAATCAGAAGTCACTGTGGCAACTGCTAGGCTCCAGGATCATACCACCTTAGATGTATTTCAGAGATCAGAAAACCAGGGTCCTAACTAATGGCCTTAGAGCCACTTTACAGATGCCAGATCCATACAAGCAAAACGGAGAACTCAGTTCTGAAATCGAGATTTCTGTAAATGCATCTGATTGGTGGAAACTAAATTACATCAGAAACTCTAGCTACAAGGGCATCTGGAAAATGGAGTAATGTAGTTTTTAGCTTTCTTTCTTTTTTTTTCCTTTTTGTCTTTTTTCGTGACCGGTAACGGGATCGCAACCCTC
>NW_007746885.1:0-12931 GCF_000696425.1 Galeopterus variegatus | reverse complement strand
ACTATTTACCTATAAACATTTAACATAACATCATGCATAAAAGATACACCCTTAATAAAGTGTTTGGTAATTCTTTTGCAGTAGAAAATATAATAAGCATTTCTTAATCTTCTGTCCCATTCTCAGCATTCTAACCACTATCATACTCACCTCCAGGCAAAGAAGCAAAAGCTTTTCTCCATGTTCCTTTCAATGTATCACTAGGTGAAAAGTGAGTAGGCCAAAAACCACTATGACTATTTACTTACCTTGGTTCCAGCTTTAGACATTTTTGGTGCATAGGTTGGTTTCCCCAGTGTTGAAAGAACTCCAGAAATAGCTACAGGGAGTTAGAGGCACAGAGACATTTATACTGGGCTGGTTTCAAATCAAACATTTGCTTAGTCATGAGAATAGGATCCAAAAATTGAGTCAGTCATTTAGAGGCTATTGATGGTTTCTAGAAAAACAATTGGGATTATGAAATAAAGGAAAGCTTCAGTACCCTCTTTAATGCTTACCAAGCCCTACTGCATTATAGACTTTGCTGAGTCAAGACACCAAAACTCAGCCAAAGGTTTGAAAATTAAAAACAAAAAAAGCTCCTCTTCCCTGGGCAATTTGGTTTTTTAGCAAGCAGCCTCTTTGAAATTCCTATGGTCTTTTTTTCTTCAACAAAGCTTGCAAGAGGTGAGTCAAAAGACCACCCTCTATTTCTGGATAGAAGTGACATATTCCAAAGGCAACAAAACTTACATGACAACTAAAGGTAATGCATGCTCTTGTTTTTGCAGGGGTGCGGGAGGTGCAGGGGAAGACCACTAGAAAGGACATTTTGGGGACAATTATAAAAAATTTTAATATGGACTGTGTATTAGGTAATACTATTTTATCGATGTTTGACTTCTTGAGTTTGATCATTGTACTATGATTACATAAGGGAATGCCTTTGTTTTTAGGAGATGCATACTAACGTAGTAAGAGTAAAAGTCCAAGATGTCTACAACCTACTCCCGAACTGAGCCAAGATAAAATAATACTACATAGAGTGGTAAAGTCAATGTGGCAAAATGTTAACTATTGGTGAATCTAGACAAAGGGAATGAGAGTTCACTGACCTATTCTTGCAACTATTATTTAAGTCTGATTTTTTTTCAAAACACAAATCAAAAAAGAAAGAGGTCTAATCCATAAGAAGGGTACCACAGTATGTAGAGAGACAGAAAGGCATTTTGGGACTCCTGAATTTGCAAAGGTTTAGTACCGCCCAACTTGCCACCTGTTAGGTGGTCTTTCTCTGCCCACGATATCGTACTGTGACCTATTCAGAGAACATTTTTTGGCCCTTAATACACCTCTGACTTTAGGACTGAGATAACACACTATGTAAACTCAAAGAAACAACAAATCAACTTTTTTCTATTTAAATTTTCCTAGTCAAGTATATTCTTCTCAAAAGTCCATCTTCCTCATCTTTCTACTAACAAAGCTATCCTACAAATATTTTCATAAATGGGATACACCCAAGAAGTACTATAGTCAATTCAGAAAATGGCAAATGTGTCTTGCTATGAAGATTCTTGAGAAACAAAGTATCAAGTCTTATGCTTAGTATTCTGAATTTTATAAACCTTAAAGAAAGTATCTTATTAATACTATTAATTTCATTAACAAACAGCAATTTTCAAAACACACTTCTGTTACTCCAGTGTTTCTTTATTTGGTAATGCTCTGTTTGCTTGAACTTACTCTTAAAATAAAAACCATAAAAACTTCAGTTAGAATTAACAAACATTCTGAGGGTTAATTTTCACTTTACAAATATAAGAGCAGGCTGTTTTTTGATATAATTACTAATTAAATGGCCAATGAGCATATGAAACAATGTTTATCAGTGATCAGTTTCATTTCACTAACTTGATCACTGTTTTTCTTTACTTGAAAGAACAGGGCTTTCCCAATCAAACGTAAACTTTATTTTGATATGATGTCACAGGATGACATTGGAAACGTTTTCCAAAATTAAAAGTAAAGCTTTATCCTTTTACCAAAAGGAGAAAATTACTTTTTAGAGTTTGTTTACTGAAAATTTAAAGCAGAAAGTGAAAAACAAAGATATTTACACAATTTCATCAAGTTTTGTATTTTAAGGACTAAAATATCTTTATATAAAACTATTTCTGCTATATTTATACACCAACAAATCATACTTTCATTCTATTATTTTTTAAAATAAGTAGTAATTTCTTTTTAAATAGTTACAAAGAACTATAAAACTCTTACTTAACTCTAGAAAGGATGAAACCCTTTCATGATACAAATTAAAATATGAAATATATTTGCAAATCTACACTCAATCACTTTAATTTTAACACGTATACAATGGGACGGCCTTCATCAACTTTTTCATTTTGGCATCACAAAGATGGTCTGATGTTCTACAAACAGTATGTTTATATGTAAATCAGAAGTTTAGCTAAAATTCACCCTAAACAGTAATAACTGAGAACAGAATGAAAATCAAGGAAAGGTCTTCAATAGGAAGAAAAAGTCCCACAGTCTCTTAAGCAGTAAGAGCGTCTTCCCAATGTAAGTTTCAAGATGGGCACCGTCCTCCATTTGTCCTCATGTTTCCAGAGCGCTGAATATAACAAAAGAAATATTAATATTAATTACTTAATTTCCTTCTGCCATTATGCAAATAAGAAAAGAACTTACATTCACAAAATCACATAAATCAGGGTGAGAAGACAGTTTAGAGTAATAAAATATATAAAGTTTAAAGTTAATTATATTCCTTTTTTCTAAGTGTCAGATTAGTTCATAACGGAAGAAAAGAAATCCATACATAGACATAAAAAACTAGCACACTGGGGGGTTAGTATAAACTAAAATTTTTACCCTCTTATAGTTCCCATTTCCTTTCTATAGTCCCCAAGACTTCCAGTTCTTAATCTCAGCATTTACTAAATATTGTAAAATTCATTTTTTAAAATTAATATACACTTCAAAATGCAAATTATATATAAAGTAAGCAACAGAATACATTTTTCACAGCTTTGGAAAACTACATTTCTTTAAAAAGTTACACACATGTCCTTGCAGTACCACTCCTAGATATATACCTATGAGAAATGAAAACATATGTCTGCAAAAAAACTTGTACACAAATGTAAGTAGCAGCATTATTCTCAACAGCTGAAAAGTAGAAACAACCCAAATGTCCATCAACTGATGAAAAGACAAAGTGGTATATCCATCCAATGGAATATTATCTGGGCATGAAAAGGAACAAAGTACTGATACATGCTACAACATGAATGAACCTTGAAAACATTATGCTAAGTAAAAGCCAGACACAAAAGGCCACATGTTGTATGATTCCATGTATATGAAGTGTTGAGCATAGACAAAGTAGATTAGTGGTTGTCAGGGGCTGGGGGGAAGAGGAGATAGGGTTGAAGGAATAAGCTACTGCCCGTGTGTATGGGCTTTATTTGGGGGTGATGAAAATGCTCTGAATTTGTTCATGATGATGGTTGCACAAACTTGTGACTATACTTAAAAGCCACTGAATTCTTCACTTTAAAAAGGTGAATTTTAATTCACATAATTTTATGTGTATTATATTTCAATAAAAATAAAGAATAAGTTTTCTCTCACCCTAGAGACCCAGTCTCATTTCTCAAAGACAAACACTGTTTACAGTTTATCTTTTCAGAAAATTTTAGATGTGTATCAGCATATGAGTACATATGATAATCCCTGTCTTTTTTCAAACATACGAGGCAACATTTTACTTTTTCCCCTAAGCTGAGAAACAATTCAATATCAGAACATACAAAATATATCGTTCCTTTTAAAGATGCATTCCACGGTATGGATGAATCAGTCCATTAGGTACCAGCCCTCTACCGAGAAGCATTTGGGTTGTTTCCAATCTACAATTATTTCAAACAATGCTGCAATGAACATCTTTTTAAACAAATCTTTATAGGTTACAAAATTTCAGTTAGACAGGAGGAATAAGTTCAAGAGATCTACTGTATAACATGGTATCTGTAGTTAATAACAATATATAGCATTCTTGAAAAATGCTGAGAGTAGATTTTAAATATTCTCACCACAAAAACGACAACTATGTGAGGTAATGCATATGTTAATTACAGCTTGATTAGCTATTCCACAGTGTGTATATATTTCAAAATATTAGGTTGTATTTGATAAATACATAAAATTTTGTCAATCTTAAAAAATTAAAGTAAAAAATTAAATAAATTTTTACATGCACGAGTATATCTGTAAGATAAACTCTAAGAAGTGAAATTGCTAAGTGAAAGAATATTTGTATTTTTAATTTTGATTTTGTCAAATTGCCGCCAAAAGAGGCCACACACATTTACACTTTCACAGTGTTATATACCACCAGTTTTTGATCCTTTCCAATCTGGTATATAAAAAATAGTACCTTACATTTCTTCAATTTTAAGTGAGCACCTTTACGTATTCTGTTCTTTGTCTTATTCACGTCCTTTGTCTGGTTTTCTACTGTTAGTTTTTAAAAATACTTTAAAGCAACAAAGTAAACAAATTTGTATTTTAAAAAGAATACCATATATTTGGATTAAATAACTCCCAATAAACATGTATCCATGCTCTCTTCCATTTAATCTATGATCTTCTAGTGTTCAGTAATCAAATCTTCATTTGGATTAATTCTAGTAATTTATTACCGCTCATATGTGCAATTAACAAAGATCACCTTATTTATTAATTGGTTTGGAGGCGACGGGAAAGAGGAAAGATGTGTTAGAAAGAAGGAATAAAACTTAAAGTTATGTATGGGGGTGAAGTGGTATCTTTGTACAGTACAACTTATATAAAAAGCAAAAAGGACAAAACTAAGTCATTATATTTGCCCCAAATTCTATAGTTTCCACCTGAATATTTTGGTTGGTCTTTTCACTGTATAATATGGTAAATATGGATATGTAAAGGTCTGTGTATGCTGGAAGGTGTGGTGGAAAAAAAACTGGCAACGGTTAGTAACATAATACCCTGTGCATATTTTTTGTATGCTTGGAAGATTTTTCCCAAAAGAATTTCTTTTAAGTGGTCTACATTAGAAATGCCTACCAGTGTTTTGATACAGGAGCCCTATCCTGCTGCTTGTTTGGAACCTGCTGCAGGGGGTACAAGGGTGTCCAGCTGTTGGCGATGTCCTGTATTAATCAACCATTCATAAAACTTGTTCTCCACAAGTATCTGGAACTGCTTCCTTTGATCCCTAAAATTGCAATTAAGAGCAAAAAGAATATAAGAACACCAATTCATATAAATTTTATTCCAGGTGATTATATAACACTTTAATGGGATAATGCTAAATGATTAATTATTTCTAATTATCCCTTTGTTCTCACTCTGTTCAGAGTCCATTGTACCACCACCACCACCACCACAACAAAAAGGATTGGTCACAAACAATGCCTTCTTTGTAAAGACTTATTGTCAGATATTTACTGAGGACCAAGTGAATGCTGGGGTAGAGTTCTGACTGATGGGGATAAAAATATAAGGAAAAGAGAAGAGACAAGGCCCCTGTCCAGGGAGGATGGCACTGCATGATTCCAGAGGGCACCACTGAAATTCACATTGTGATCTATGTAGTCTATGGCCCTGTGAACTGTATATTCTAGTAGGGAAGATAGGTAATAAATAAAGTAAATATATGATATAAAGTTAAGTAGTTATAAGTGCCCTGAAGAAAAATAGAGAAGGATAAGGAATGGAGAGTATTGGGAATGCTATGTTAGAATCACAATGGACAGAGAAGGCCTCTCTACATGACATGTGAGCAGAAGTCTGAATGAAGTGATGAAGTAAGCAAATGAATATCTGGAGAGAAACCAGGCAGAAGGAACAAAACTACAAAGGTTTTCAAGTGAAATCATATTTAATATGTTTAAGAGAAGAAAGAGAAGAAGAGCTCCTGATAGGCAGGAGCTAGCTTAGCACTATTAGGCTGACCTTAGTGTAGCTAGGATCTAGCCCAGTCATGGTATTCTTCTGTTGAACATAAACAATCCCACAGGACACCAACGCCACTCTGGGATAATGACATACCAAGACAAAAACAAGACCACTCCATAGTCATATCTCAGTACAGACAAAAAGAAAAAATTTGTGGTCCAAACCACAAAAACGACCAAACATCACCCTTTCCTGGCTAATGAGTGAACAATTATAGTTTTAGCTCTACTTTATTTCTCTCACCTAAGATATAAAAATTATTGTTACTAAATCATAGAATTACTCTTGCTTCCAGATAGCCCTGCTTCTTAGAATTCTCCCCCAAATCACCTAACATAAGCCAAAATCCAATGATAAGTCCTCTTTAACTTGCTTTTACTGGTATGAAGCACATTTCTCCATGTTCCCCAACCTTTTACTGAGATGAAACACAGTTCTCTCCCTCCTTGCAATGAGTCAATATACCATCCATCTTTGTTCTACAGATGTGTTCCTGGTGGTCTTTGGCCAGAGGGCAATGACTAAGTAATAGCAAGAAGACTGTTGTATGGTGGGAGGGAGGGAATGAAGAAAAGAATGGTAGAAAATGAGGAAGAGAAAGCCTGGTAGGTATGGTAAAGTCTCTGGATTATATTCCAAGTATGATGGAAAGCCATTAGAGGTGTCAGAGCAGGAAAACCACATGATCTAGTAACTTTTTAAAGAAACATGCTCTCAGTTTGTTTTCAAACTGATTTGTCTTCCTATATTCCCAAAGTTAAATTGACTACTTTCATTGTTTCTAATGTCACCATGGATCTCATTCCCGGAAAACATTATAATTCAGAATCAACATTAAGTGCTTACCACATCCCACACTCTGCACATGTAAGCTTTTCACATATGCAAAAGAATCTAGGCATCTAAACACTAAAAGCATTCAAACAAGAAAATTGCTTTAAAAGGATGTTTATTCAATGACCATTTATTTTTATATCACATTATCATGTTATTCTTATATGATGTGATATATGATAAAAGTTGAAAGAAAATAACAAAGACATTAGAGGCAGTTAAGAACCTCTGTGTTGAGATACTTTCCTTCTATACCTAATTTGCTGAGAGTCTTTATCATGAAGGGATATTGAATTTGGTCAAATGCTTTTTCTGCATCTATTGAGATAATCATATGGTTTTTGTCCTTGATTTTGTTGATGTGATGTATCACATTTACTAACTGGTGAATGCTGAACCATCCTTGGATCCCTGGGATGAATCCCACTTGATCATGGTGTATAATTTTTTTGATGTGTTGCTATATTTTGATTGCTAATATTCTGTGGAGGATTTCTGCATCTATGTTCATCAGAGATATTGGCCTTAGTTTTCTTTTTTTGTTGTATCTTTGGTTTGGTAGCAGGGTGATACTGGCCTCATAGAATGAGTTTGGGAGAATGACTTCTGTTTCAATTTTTTTGAATAGTTTTAAGAGAATTGTATTAATTCCTCTTTAAAGATTTAGTAGAATTTAGCAGTAAAGCTATCTGGCCCTGGACTTTTCTTTGTTGGGAGACTGCTGATTACTGCTTCAATCTTGTTGCTTGCTATTGGTCTGCTCAGGTTTTCCATTTCTTCTTGGTTCAGTCTTGGTAGTTTCCATGTGTCCAAAAACTTATCCATTTCATCCAGGTTTTCAAATTTGTTGATGTATAGTTGTTTATAGTATTCTCTAGTAATTCTTTGTATTTCTGTGGTATCAGTTGTAATGTCTCCTTTTTCATTTCTGATTTTTGTTATTGCATCTTCTCCTTTTTTTAGTTAGCCTATCTAATAGTTTGTTTATTTAATTTATCCTCTCAAAAAACTTTTTGTTTCATTGCTCTTTTGTATCATTTTTGGGGTCTCTATTTCATTTAGTTCTGCTCTTATCTTATTTCTTTCCATCTACTAATTTGGGGATTGGATTGTTGGATAGTATCTCAACACAAATAAAAATCACATATGACAAAACCACCACCAATATCATTCTGAATAAGAACAAGACAAGGATGTCCACTCTCACCACTTCTATTTCACTCCTGTTTAGTACTGGAAGTACTAGCCAGAGCAATCAGGCAAGAGAAAGAAATAAAGGGCATCTCAATTGGAAAAGACAAAGTCAAACTGTCTGTGTTTGCAGATGACATGATCCTATATACAGAAAAAACTAAAGACTACCCTTAAACTCTTAGAGCTGATAAACGATTTCAGTAAAGTTGCAGGATACAAAATCAATATGCAAAAATCAATAGTTTTTATACTCCAACAACAAACTAGTGGAAAAAGAAATCAAGAAAGCAAGCCCATTTACAATAGTTGCCAAAAAAATAAAATTCCTAGGAATAAATTTAACCAAGGGAGTGAAAGATCCGTACAATGAGAACTACAAATCACTGCTGAAAGAAACTAAAGAGGACACAAAAAGATGGAAAAATATTCCATGCTCTTGGATTGGAAGAATTAACACCATGAAAATGTCCATACTACTCCAAAGAGATCTACAGATCCAATGCGATCCCCATTAAAATATCAATGACATTCTTCACAGAAATAGAAAAAAACAATTCTAACATTCATATAGAAAACCAAAGCCAAAGCAATCCTGAGCAACAAAAATAAAGCTGGGAGCCTAACACTACCTGACTCCAAATTATTCTACAAAGCCATAGTAACCCAAACAGCATGGTACTAGCATAAAAACAGACACTCAGACCAATGGAACAGAACAGAGAACCCAGAAATCAACTCACATACTTACAGGCAATTGATCTTTGACAAGGGCAACAGGAGCACACACTGGGGAAAGGACTGTCTCTTCAATAAGTGATGCTGGGAAAACTGGTCATCCATATGCAGAAGAATGAAATTAGACCTATACTTCTCACTGTATACCAAAATTAATTCAAAATGGATTAAAAACTCATAAATAAGACCTGAAACTGTAAAACTCTTAAAAGAAAACATAGAGGGCTGGCCCGCAGCTCACTTGGGAGAGTGTGGTGCTGATAACACCGAGGCCCCGGGTTCAGATCCCACATAGGGATGGCCAGTTAGCTCACTGGCTGAGCATGGTGCTGACAACACCAAGTCAAGGGTTAAGATCCCCTTACCGGTCATCTTTTTAAAAAAAAGAAAAAAAAAGAAAACATAGAGGAAAGACTTCAGGAAGTAGGACTGGGCAAAGACTTTATGAATGAATAAGACCCCAAAAGCACAGGGAACAAAAGGAAAAATAAACAAATGTGATTATATCAAACTAAAAACCTTCTGCACAGCAAATGAAACAACACAATGAAAAGACAACCTGCAGGGTAGGAGAAGATATTTGCAAACTCTGCATCCATCCCACAAGGGATTAATAAGTATCCAGAATATACACGGAACTCAAACAACAGTAAAAAAAAAAAACCAAGTAACCTGTCTAAAAAATGGGCAAAGGAGCTGAATTGGCATTTCTCAAAGGAAGATATACAAATGGCCAATGGACACATGAAAAAATGCTCAACATCACTAAGCATCAGGGAAATGCAAATCAAAACCACAGTAAGATATCACCTCTCACCAGTTACACTGGCCATTATCAAACAGACACAGAATAATAAATGTTGCAAGGATGCAGAGGAAGAACTCTTCTACACTGTTGGTGGGAGTATAAATTAGTGCAGCCATTATGGAAAAGAGTATGGAGGTTCCTCAAACAACTACAGATAGAATCACCATATGATCCAACAATCCCACTGCTGGGTGTATATCCAAAGGAATGGAAATCATCATGTGGAAAGGATACCTGCTCTCCCATGTTTATCACAGCTCTACTTAAAATAGCTAGGAGTTGGAACCAACCATCAATGGATGACTGGATAAGGAAAATGTGGTATATATATACAATGGAATACTACTCAGCCATAAAAAGGAATACTACTCTGCCATAAAATTCCACAATGGAATGCCATTAGCTGCAACATGGATGAAGTTAGAGAAAATTATGTTAAGTGAAATAAGCCAGGCACAGAAAGAGAAATAGCACATGTCCTCACTCATAAGTGGAAGCTAAAAAAAATACAAATAAACAAATAAAGAAAGAAAAATACAACAATCACAACAATTCGTTGAACTTTCAAAAGGAGAGACTGGAACTGAGGCCAGCAGAGGTAGGAAATGGGGAGGGGAAGGTGGGGTAGTGAGAAATTGGTAAAGGGCCACAAAAAAATGGTTACATGTGTAATAATAAACATAGTAATTATCCTGATTTGAGGATCATGTATTGCAACACAGGTATTGATATTCAACGATGTACCCCACAGATATGTATAATCAATTATGTTTCAATTTTAAAAAAATAAAAAAAGAACCTCTGGAACCATGCTGACTAGCAGTGAATCCTGGCTCTTGTGTGACTTTAGTAAAGTACTTAATCTCTCAGTTCTTCAGTTTCCCCATGTGTAATAGAGTATTGTTATGAAGAATAAATAAATTAGTACATAGAAGGTGTTTAGCATAGTACTTAGCACATAATAAGCGCTCAGTACATATTACCTGTTAATATCATTATTATGTAATATGCTGGAAAAAGAATGACTGGTCTGTAGTATTAATGTCTTGGTGGCTCAATCCATGAGGTACAGATTATACAGAATGTTTGTAACAGATAATAGCAGTATTAAGACAATGGACTTCTAGTTAAAGCATGCGTTGTGACTGTTATCAATATTTTTATTTTTTGCCAGGTAGCAAATGTTTTAAAGAGTCTAAATGCAATTGTTTAACTGTATATTATCCATGTTATTCCTTAATCCATAAGATGAGAATAAAGCCAAGACAGTGCATCCGGAAAATATGACTAGATCAAGTCTTTTTTCAATTACTATTTCTCCTAGAATGAAGTTAACTCTAACAGGTCAGGTTCCAGATTTTCTGGGTAAACAATCTTGCCCAGAAGATGAGATACATACACACATACACATCACTAGTACTCATACTAGTAAACACAGTATCTCACACACATAACTAAACACAGAACAGCACACATCACACATACATCACTACTATATGTTACCTTATTAAATATACACATCAATCTAATTGGGTAGAAAATACTTTATATGTATAAGCTACAATTAAGAGACAGAGAAGTTAAATACACACTCAGTGTCACATAGTAAGTGGCATGTTCTATATTAATTCCTGAGTCTGAGACATTCCCCTACAATATAGACACAACTATCCAAAAAAACCCACTAAACTTAAAATCTAACAAAACTGAAAGATCTAATTAATATAAGCATTTTCACTCATACATTAAATAGAAGTTCTGGATCATCAGAAATAGAAACATTTCTGGAATGGCTGCCACTTTCCAAGGTAATGACAACCAGCAAAAACAACTACTACTAGAAAAATAGAATCCAATCATTAAGGAATTTTTCTAAGTCGTAAGAAATAGGGATAGGATATTATGAAGACACGACATTTCACATAAAGATCTCCAAAAAAAACTTGATACCTTTTCTCAAACTAGCTCTAGCTCTCAATTGGACGATGTTTAAATGTTTCCTATTTTTGTCTCCTAATATCTCTAACAAATAAAATTTGATTAAATACCAAAATATTTGTACAAACAGTAATTACTTATTCTGCAAATCCATTACTTTCAAATTGTATATATATATAGTGTTCTGTCTGGAAGAAAACTGATTAATCAAAACTTTCTAAGCTGGGCTCCAATTTTTGGAGTCATCTTTAATTTTCTTGTCTTCTTCACAGGATTTTCCACTGAACCCTTCCTCCTGTCAAAGTATTTCTGTTCTCCACCCCTCTTCTCTTCACTCTAGTCCAGTTTCTTAGTCTGGACTATTGAAATATTACCCTTATTCCCTTCTTTCAATTCTAACCAGAGAATTTTCCCATGTGCTAATCACATTGCTTTATACATTTTTTAATCCACAATAGCATCTAATAAAGTGGTCTGCATATAGTAGGCATTCTACAAATGTTCCCAAATAAATGAAATGGCTTTTTGTACTTCATTCCATTGTTAAAACCCTATAACAACTCCTAACTGTTCAATTCCACTTCCTAATTTTCACTGCCTAGCATTCAAGATTTGACATAATCTGACTCAATCTATCCATCCAAGCTTAAATATCACTATTCCATACCCAGAATCCTGCCTCTGCAATTGATCTTCGGGATTCCTAAGGCCTACTTTCTGATTCCACATCTGCTCCTCCAGTGCTGTTGAAAGTATTCTGCCCAGTCCTCACTTCCTATCCAAACTGCTTATTCTTCAAGGTCCAACACAAATTCTACTTTCTCCATAAATCTTCCCTCGCTATCGACACTGATGTATTCTGGATCTCTATAATCCATACAGTGTGTCCCTGATTTTTGGAGTTCAAAGACCAATACCCTTGATATAAAACTCTGTGGTGTACATAATATAGTAATCATAGCCATCTATTATCACAAGCATGTTATTAAAAATAAGATATCTTAGTACACCAAAAGTAGGGAAAAAATAATCTCAGAATAAAAGATAGTATTTTGCTCTGAGTAAATCTACCTTTATTTAAAAACACTGTACTTATTTTTCACATTTTACCATGGACTAGGGAAAACTTTGACAAAAACTGGCACTAGTCAGTGGACCAGCATTAAGAAGCTACCCTTGGAGATTCTGACTCAGTAAGTTTGTGGTGTGGTGGAGCCAGGGAAATCTGTATTTTTAACAAGCTCCTCGAAGAATTCTGATACACTACCAAGTTTGAGAACCAGTAGTATAGTATAAAGAAGTAAATTAACAACTAAAAACCAATTGGATCATGTGGAATATTCTATATATGATTTAATTTATATGTCTTATATCTGACAACTAAACTCAAGCTTCTTTTTTTTTTTTTTTTTT
>NW_007746884.1:7560-12931 GCF_000696425.1 Galeopterus variegatus | reverse complement strand
TGTGTTCAAGCATCCCGGTGATGGCCTTGGAGATGATGAGAGCGGATGGGGAAGTGGACAGGTCTTGCTGAAGGGTCAGATGAGGCTGGTGGGTCAGGAGGTGGCTCCTGGTTCCAGCCTGAGCATTGAGTGTATGAGGTGCCATGTGGTAACTTCCTGCGCAGTCACCTGCCCTCCCCAGGAGCTGTCTTTGCAGTGCTGGACCCCATGCTCGGTATGGTAGGTACATAACACCTGTGTGCACATGCCTTGTTCCCAGCCAGCGGGTCACGGGCTTGGCAGAAAATGAGTAGCTGACTTGGCTTAACTTCCCCAGCAGTCTCTCCTTGGACTTCTCCTCAACTTCTTCTGGCTGCTCTGGTCTTGCTTCTAATGTCTGCATTTTGGATTTTCGATGCATAGGGACAAAAAGGAAAGTTAGTAGATTCCAAAAGCCTTCATTTTACTACTTATTTCTAGTTCCAGTAAAAAACACTTGCTGGAGGGGGAAGGAAGTTAAAGATTAAAATAAGTACTGGGATTATTAGCAGTGTAGGCATCTGCAACACGTCAGTCTTCATCTGCTGTGGCCAAGTGGGGGTTGATTCTTCCCGAGAAATTCAGAACTCAACGTGTATCCAAAAGCCTCAGGGCTTATATTTCACCCCTGCCCAGTCCTTGTCTTCTGACCTGTGGATTTGCCTGCATTTGATACTTTTGTGAAGCAAAAGGAAAGACCTGGGGCTTTGGGAAACTGATCCTGGTAGCTTGACATCATCAGGCAATTGTCTCTTCCTTTTTAAGAATTCAAATGTGTCAAGTATGAGTTTTGACATTTTAATGATAACTTAATACACGATAAATTAGTGCTTGTTTTATTGAGCACAAATATTAGAAAGGCCACATTTGTAGGACACACTCCATGTACCAGGCATTATCCCAGACCCCATACATTGTTTTCTCCTTTAATCCTTGTTGCGTTTTACAGATGACAAAACTGAGCCTTAGATAAGATAACTGAGCAAAGTTACAGAGCTCATATGTGACCAAACAACGGTATGAGTCAGGGTCCATGTGGCCTCTGGGCCTTTTTCTCTTGCCCACACACAGAGCTCATATGTGACCAAACAACGGTATGAGTCAGGGTCCATGTGGCCTCTGGGCCTTTCTCTCGCCCACATGCCCTGGGCAGTGGTGGTGGCCTTTCATTGTTACTACTGTGAGTCAGATGGTGGACCTCCCTTCTGTAGTCCAGTGAATCAAAAGCATTGTTAGAATTTGTCAACAGCCTGTTCACGGATGGTTTTCAAACTATGTAGCTATTAATTTCCCTGCTGAATCTTACAGAGATTAAATAGTTTGCCCAAAATCACAGAGTTAGTGAAACCCTAAATCTTGGAAGATTAAAACGAGTACTTAATAACACTTTAAGCATGTGGGTTGAATGGCTCTATGACAATTTAGGGAGAATAAGCTGAACTTTCTGAGACTTCTGAAGAATAAGTTATTTAAAAATTTTAAAAATATTGTAGTATCACTGGATGGACAAGTCAGAAAAAAGAAATTTTTAGAAATTATCCCCATCCTGGACCTTACTGCCCTAACAAATAATATGCTTTTATTCTTCCATCTCCTTTTATTTTTAATAACTGCCTATAATTATACAAAGGCTTTATGTAATTTTAATATAGGCAAAGACAGTGGTGTTTCCTGGTGACTTCACTTATCATTATAGTGCTTTTCAGTGTTGTCACATTTTCTTCATGATATTCACTTTTTTGATAAACTAGAGCGTTCTTAGCCTTTAGTTTATTTCTAGTTTTGTTCTTTCCTCTCTGTCTCTGTTCACCACCTCTCTGCCCTGTGATTCGACATTATCCCTGGTTATGTTAAGGGTAGTAATCTGAAATTGACCCCAGATGAAATTGAACTGAAGCCATAAAATAGTCATTTGGGCTTTTTAAAATGCAGTAGTCATTTTGGGGGTGCTCTCCCCACTTTTAAAACATGAGCTTTCTCACTTCTAAAGCATGAAACATACTGTCCTTTTGTTACCGGCTGGCAGTTCCGGGTTCTTGGTCAAACCATGAAGGAGAACCTTGCATGGGACCAAACGAAGTCCACAACACAGGGAGCACCTGCTCAGCAAAAGGAAAGAAAGAGGAATAGACTGACGGAACGTTCAAACAATAGCACTCTATCGTAAAGCAAAAGCACGTGCAGAAGTGAGCATGGGTGGCCTTGTGAGTGAAGAACACACGCATTCTTGGGGAGGCGGTTATATGCTGTTCTGGGATGGGAGTGTTTGTCCTAACTAAGAGGAGGAATATTTGGCCATGGGGGAGGATCTAGAGTAATTAAGGCCTAACAGGCTGATGCAAGGTTCCATCGCCTTCCTGTCATGCATCTCTGAGTTTCTGAAGTTTTTAGTCATGCGCAGTAGGGTTACTTTTCTCCTAACTTTGTCTTTTGTGGTCTAGCATCACAGGTGGAAGGTCACATGGCAGTCTTCTGCACTTTTGTTCCTCTTAGTGCGCAGGTGCTGCAGTTTTTGAAAACTACAGAGTTCCAGGTATAACAGGCTGATTGGTAGGGTGGTTAAGCTGTCGCCAGCTCATTATGGGTTTATCACCTGCAAAACATTAGTGCTGATCCAGTCTGAATATTTATGAGCAGCCTCCCTGGGGCATGCCCCTATTCTGTCCTCCCTCACTTTTTTGCCACACAGTATGCTGTGACCGTGAGGCACACCTTTTACAGCTATTTACATTTGACAGTCCACTGCAACTGCTTTCTGTTAACAGAGCTGCATTAACTGGTATCCCTGTCAGTGGAAAAAGCAGTGTACTCTGGTTGCCTAGACTATACCTCCACAGTGTGCTTTATGTATTAGGTCTGGGCTGGGAGTGCTTAAAAATAAATCAGCCAGGTCAAAGCAAACATTAATCCTTGCCCCAGAGCTTGTTCTTACTTTTTAAGTTAATGAGCTGGAGCAGAAGCAATAGAATGTTCTTAGTCTAAAGCCACCAGTGAATTGCGGTCAAACGGGTATATTTTCTGCCCAAGTGGGTGGTCAAGGTATTGACGTCCAGTGCATCACGGAGAGTCAGGGTTTCTGTTCAGCTGATCTTAGGCTAGCAACAGATCTGATTTGTGCTGATTCTTCACTCTTCCCTACAGTGACCTTGAGGGTCACTTGTGGGTGTCATTTAAAGGCTTTGACTTCTGCTTTCAGGAAATTGACAGCCATTTCTGAAGCACTGTGCTAGGGATCGGGAAGATAAAAGAGCTATGGGGCTGGTGTCTGCTTTCAGGGCTTGCCATCTAGTTGAGAGACAGTAAACTTTGAAAGGTTAACAATCAGGTGATACATGAGGCCCCCAGGACTGACAGAACTTTATGGGAGTGAAGGTTCCTGCAAGGGAGAGGCAGAGGGATTTGTGTCATGTGTAGGTTGGTGTAGACTTTCAAGTTTGGGGTCATTCAACAATAATTTGTTGAGCTGGAAACACAGTAATGAGCAGGCTCCTGCTTTCCTAGGATTTACACTCTGATCTAAAGAAGGCAGATGGTAAACAAGATAATTTCAGAGCTTAGGATGAAGCAGCTCAAAAAAGATGAGGAGAGAGAGCTTTCCAGGCCCAGGGAAGAGCAAGTGCCAGGACCCTGAGGCAGCAGGAGCCAGCGACTGGGGGTTAGAGCGAGGGCCCTCTCCCCCTCAGACTCTGCCCCTCACCAGGGGCTTTCCACCCATCCTACCTCCAACAACCAGCACGCCCCACTTGCTTCCCCATACCCTGCTTTATTTTTCTTGTTGGTATTCATGACTGGGTTTGTACTTTATATTCATTTGTTTTTTTCTTCCTTTCTTTCTTTCTCTTTTTTTTCTATCCCCAACTAGAATGTACACTCTGTGAGATCTGGGACTTTGTTTTGTTTTTTGCTATATCTTGAATTCCCAAAACAGTACCTGGCACACAGTAAGTGCTCAATAAATACTTGAATGGCTGAATGGAAGGTCCATGTGGTTGAGCACAGAGAGAAGGGACAGAGTGGTACCAGATTCAGAGGAGGGGATAGACAGGAAGGAGGGTATGCCAGGCACTTATGAGGGACTGAGTAAGGCCTCTGCAGGGTCAGTGGAAGGGCCAGGCACACAGGGGCAGAGGGTCTCATCTAGAAAGTAAACCAAAGAGCCTTCGGTGGAAGTCAGAGAGAACATGAGCCCTCATCGCACCTAGTATACCAGTCCTCCCTTTCTCTATTTTCTTTCTATATTTGTTGAGCACTTACTATGTTCCAAGCCCCACTGGTACAGAGATACAAAGGAGGAATAAGGCACAGTGTAATATTTCACTTTGGACAGCATAGCAGTCCATCTCAAAGATTTGAACAGAGAGAATCAAATTACACAAAAATATAGGAAACCGAGTTATTTGGACATGAACTTGTCTGTGTGTTCCTAGCTTTTCCTTGTTGCTCAACATTGACATCTGATAATTCTTGTGAAGATGATCGTTCTGGGAATTCATGTCAGAATCACTAAAGCATATTGATAGTATATATTTATATCGCCGACACAATCAACTGATTATAAAGGATTAATGTAGTAATTGAATAGGAAACCGAGTTATTTGGACATGAACTTGTCTGTGTGTTCCTAGCTTTTCCTTGTTGCTTAACATTGACATCTGATAATTCTTGTGAAGATGATCGTTCTGGGAATTTATGTCATAATCACTAAAGCATATTGATAGTATATATTTATATCGCCGACACAATCAACTGATTATAAAGGATTAATGTAGTAATTGGTAAATAAGATCAATTTAAACCTGAAAAAGTTGGTTCACATGTATTTAATGAAAAGAGTATATAAAGATAATACAAATGCTTGTGTCTATCATGGGAAGACTATATTTGTGCATGTGTCAGCCTCTTTGGCTAGACACAAGAGAGCATATCACATTTTCTCATCTCTTTCCTCTCAGGAATAATTCCAGCTAACGGGAAGATGAATGTGACTGTTAAGTTCACACCCTTTCAGTATGGGATCGCACAGATAAAAATGCAGTTGTGCATTTCACAGTTCAACTCTCAGCCATATGAATGTGTCTTCACCGGAACGTGCTATCCCAACATGGCCTTACAGTATGGCTTCTTTGGAGTGTTTTTGTTTATTCTTAAAACTTTTCCAAAAGTCTAAGTCTTCCTTTCTTCCATTCTCTTTCTTGTAACAGAATGCCATCAAAAGCTTATTTAAAAATGATGAGCCTACATAAAATACACTTTTAAATATAACAGTAGTACATAGAATGTCTCTATGCTAGTAGCAGTTGTTGCTTCTGCCAAGAGGGGAAGAAAGGACTCAGGGAAAAAAAGGGATTTTCAA
>NW_007746884.1:3903-5592 GCF_000696425.1 Galeopterus variegatus | reverse complement strand
TTATGATTTTCTTAGACCCCTTTATTTCCATCATTAACACTGGCAATTAGGGTTCTTTAGGGGACTGTTTTTTAACACCCCCAAGAAGGTTTTTTCCCCAATATTTACAGTAGAGGTGATGTTGAAGCTTTTTTGGATGTGGATTCTGAGCACACTCCCTAGCTAAACATCTCATGCTTGTACATCAGAGCACGTTGGTCAATGAGTGTCTCACCAAAGAACAGATTATTTTATGCCGTGGACCTTCAAGGATGCTCTCACATAGGTGGATGTTGAATTTGAGATTGCTGGCATATGTTCCATGTAATGCAACCAGGCCTGTACGGTAGGTGCTCAGCAAATGAATATCGACATCAGCATGAATGAACATTAGCATGTTCTTACCTTACTTCTGTAATGCCTTGGAAAACAAGTGTTTATCCTGTAAAGCAAGTGCTTGCATGTTCTTGCTTCAAGAAATGCTTCATAGATAGCATTTCTGAATATGACATAGTTCTACTACTTCTCATCAAAAACAACCCAGATAGCTTCTGTAGACTATTAGCTGCACTGGCTCTACCTCCCTATGTCCAAAGGCAGTTTTCAGTTACAGAAAAGATCCCAAACATTAGTCTGAATCTCTTTTTGAGAGATCTTGCTACAAACAATTGGGCATAATCATTGTCTTGCTAAGAAGATAGATAAATCAAGGTAAGATTTTTTATTTTTTATTTTTTTTATTTTTTGTCTTTTTTCGTGTCTGGCAACGGATCGCAACCCTCAGTGTTGCGCCCGTACNTTTTTTTTTTTAATTTGGCTGCTAGCCACTACAGGGATCCAAACCCTTGAATATCCTGACGTTATTTTAAAATTGATGAAGAAATCCTTGATTTTCCTCCTCTTCCCTGCACACATGGATAAACATCACATGTTAACATCATTAAGCATATTAAAAGTGGAGTAACAACCTTATACTAAAATATGAACTAACTGCATGATTTCTTATATATTTATATCATGCTTTTCTTCCTAAAAATTTAAAGCAGCCTAAGTCAACTATGTGTTATTAGTGTGGCCTGCTGAACCCAAATCTGCAAGTAACCATAGTCGAATTAAAATCATTCAGGCAATAAACAAGTAGAATTGAATACAAATAGAAAGCAGTGCTAATTTTTCAGGCGTCAGATAACCAGAACCTGGCGAGCAAATGCTGTTTGCCATCTCATGTCATGTGCTGCAGTACTCAAATGACTTTATTAAAGACATCACTTGAGTGGGATTTTTACTTGTATATCCTTCCATAGATGTGTTCTTAAATACTAAGAGCATTATATGCTGAAAGCATCATAAAGACGCCAGGCTTATGCTATTTCTAAAATACTATGTTTTGGTTACCCATCTAGAGTTTAATATACCTTAATTAGTGCACTGTTGACGTTTTCAAGGACTATATCTCAAGACCTGCATGTCTCCACAAACTGCAAATAGCACTACAACATATAAATTTCACCATGAAGGGGAAAAAGATTGTGCTCACTGTAGTGTTCTCTGAAATTTTCGTAGATTGCTTTCTTTGTTTCAGTATGGGGAGTGTGATAGACTTATTCACGTCCTACATTTGGGCACTGCCAAATTCCACGTGTAAGTCGTTATGATTTTCTTAGACCCCTTTATTTCCATCATTAACACTGGCAATTAGGGTTCTTTAGG
>NW_007746884.1:0-2748 GCF_000696425.1 Galeopterus variegatus | reverse complement strand
CAAACAATTGGGCATAATCATTGTCTTGCTAAGAAGATAGATAAATCAAGGTAAGATTTTTATTTTTTATTTTTTACTTTTTTTATTTTTTGTCTTTTTTCGTGTCCGGCAACGGATCGCAACCCTCAGTGTCGCGCCCGTACCGGACCGGGACCAGCAACGGGATCGCAACCCTCGGTGTTGCGCCCGCACCTCGCTCAGCCAGTGAGTGGGAACCGGTCTGTATGTGGGATCCGAACCCTCGGCGGGAGCGCCGCCACGCTCCCAAGCGGCACACTGTAGCAGTGCGCCACTGGGCCGGCCCAAGATAAGATTTTTTAAATGTAATAAATTTAGCTGTTCAAAGCCAGCAGCCTAGAAATAAAGTATGCCAGACCATGAGAGCATGTTCAGCATGTCATGTTTTCCACTCGTCATGTTGCTTAAGAATACAAGGGAAAATAACCATTGGTGGGCCATTGTGATATACTCTCATATACTGGCGCTGCATTTGTGTTAGTAGACCACTGTTCTGACACACAGGTTTATTTTCAGTTTAGATATAAAAATGGACTGCAAGTCATGGTATTATCAGAAAGAACATAAAAGTGGAAAACTTGAGCTATTGGCTTATATACTAATTTACTATCTATTTTAAACTATAGATTAGAAGAGTTTGAAAGATTAAATAATCTTTCTAAGAAAGTACACGTTCCTCCAGAAAAAGCGATGACACATATAAATTTTCACCGATTACCAGCAAAGACGATGCCTCAAAAGATTAAGGTAATGTGGGCTTATCCTCGATGTGATGGAAGGGATGACAGAGCAGCACAGCAATTCATTTTGCCGCCTGATTTCGTCTCTCAGGAAATTGAGTACCAGAACCTAAGATTTCCAGTAGACTTATCAAATCCATTCTCGATGTGATGGAAGGGATGACAGAGCAGCACAGCAATTCATTTTGCCGCCTGACTTCGTCTCTCAGGAAATTGAGTACCAGAACCTAAGATTTCCAGTAGACTTATCAAATCCATTTGCTGTGGCGACTGTTTTAAACCAAGAACCAGGAAAATTGAAGATTAAAGAATTAAAAGAAGGTAACCAGTTGTTCCACCACAAGTCAGCCCCTGGGCAGAATATGAAGTGTTACTGCTTTTGACATTTATTATTTAGGAACAAAACTCAGTTAGATTGCTGTTATACTTTGGGATTAGAAATGTGTTGTTCTCTCAGCAAATGATTCTGATTTGATTACTGGTGTAATTATTGTTTGCTCCTGCCTTCAGTTTTGGACCAAGGCACTGAAATTTCAAAAACAAGACAGATGAAGGAGGCGCTCTTTGAACAGAAAGTCAGACAGAACGTTTCTGAAGAGATTGAAAATCACCTTAAGTGGTAAATATTGAGCAATTATTTGTATCAAATGACAGTATGATTGTTTTTAGATGATGACCTTTTATACATGAGACACAATGAAGTGAAATAAATTTTTATGCCCTTTGAAGAATTCGATTATTCTTTCTCCTCCACTGGTCCTTCTATTTCAGAATGAAGTTTCTATTAAGAATAAATTAATGTGACTAAACCATGCTTTTTCCAAAATGTGACCAGACAGAGGCAGAACCAGAGTGAATTGTGGGAGACATTGAGCCTCTGCACCCTGCTGCCAGCACTGCCCTCTCTCCAGGACAGATCTGGGTGGCTCGGGCACCCCAAATCTCACCCCATCACCTCTCACCCCACCATAAGCCCCTGTGACCTGGGATGTGTGTCCCACAGGACTTCTGGGGAGCACAGGGGTTGTGGGGTGGGGGCTCTGAGGGAGGTTTTAAAACTCAGTTATGAGAATTCTTGTGCTTCCATGATCAAAATAGAATATTTTTCACAATTGTTTTTTACTCGATTATACCAGGCATATCCATGTGTACAGATTCAGCTACAGTAAACTTTAGGAACTCTTGAGTTGAACTAAAAAAGAGACCCCTGGAAAATGTCATTGAGAGGCTGCCTACTCCATGCCCCACCTCCACACTTTCTCAGCACCTAAAAATCTGCCCTGATCTTAAAAGCTTTCAACAAAAGTGTCTACCACCCTGATACCCTGTTTGGGCTTTGCTTCTGGGAGACCCCATCTGCTTCAGCTTAAGTCTGTATTCTTGGTCTGATGTCAGTTAAATGGGAAATACTCTGAGGAACCAAAGATTTTTTTAGAATATTTTTCCCTATTATGAAAAATAGAGACATTGTCATTGTAAGAAACCTGAAAAGAATATATTTTTTTTAAGTATAAAGAAGGAAAGAAATCACTGTAATGTCACCACTCAAGAATGACCACTGTGACCACTGGTCTTTTCTTCCTTCTATGTTTCCTTGTAATGTACTTAAAATCACATCCTAAATTCCATTCTGAATGTTGTATTCACTTAATATTTTTCCCAACTTTTTTTTTTATTTTGTCAATATACAATGTAGTTGATTATTGTGTCCCATCACCGAAACCTCCCTCCCTCCTCCCTCTCCCCCCTGCCACCCAAGTGTGTCCCCTGCATTTTCTTGTTGTAAGAACTTCAAAAAAAATTGTGGTTGTTATATCTTCCTCTACCCACCCCCCCGGTTTTTTGGTTTTTTGGTTTTGTTGTTGTTGTTGTTGTTGTTTGTTTCTTTTTGTGTGTGTGTGTGAGAGTGTGTGTGTGTGTGTATGTGTATGTGTATGTATGTGTGTGAATTGATTCATTCACCTTTAGCTCCCTCCAATGAGTGAAAACA
>NW_007746883.1:12062-12932 GCF_000696425.1 Galeopterus variegatus | reverse complement strand
ATAGTACATGCAAAATACTGTTGATGGAGACTCTCTTTCCTGGAGCTTTTGGGGTTCTCAGGATGAAGTGAAACTTCTAGAAAGAAATAAAACTTCCTATATATCTTGTCTCCTTTATCTAAAAAAAGCTCTTCCCTCAGACCCTGTGTGAGAAGAAATTATGCCCAGCTATCCCAAACATGGACCAGAGACAGGACAGATGTCCTAGCCAGTTCACCTTCTCACTTTCTAAGAAGTGGAATTTCTTAATTGTAATGCTGTCTTAAAGATACTGCTTTTAAAAGGAGAATTTAAATTGTTACTTCATGAATGAATGAAATGCTCATTTGGAGGAGGTGGTGAGGGAGATGTTAACAAGCTTAATGTGGCAAAAGCTCAAAATGATCGTGTGGTTAACTAGGTTTAGAAAATGCTGTGTTAAATATATGCAGGACTTTCTAGTCTTTAATAAGTTAATTTATGTCGTGAATCTCCAAATAAGTAAAACTACTACCATTATTTCTAAAATTTTCTTAAATAAGAAAATCTTTTTCTCTACCCAGATTCTTGAAGAATCCTTTTAATAATACCACCAATAGTAATTAAGCATGTAATATGTGCCAGGAACTGCAATAATTGGTTTACACAAATTATCTCATTTAAAATACTCACAGCAAGTTTAAGATGTACAATCAATTACTCCTCTCATTTTATGAGAGAAAAGCTAAGGCTCTGCATATTTAGCATCTTTTGCAAGTTCATAATGCTTGGGTATAGAGATGATTTGATTTGAACCAAAACAGTCTGAATCCAGAGCTTGTGTTATTATTCACCTGATATTGCCACTCATAGTTCCTAAGAATAGCATGAAGAAAAGCTGGTATAGAATAC
>NW_007746883.1:5957-6430 GCF_000696425.1 Galeopterus variegatus | reverse complement strand
GATTTTTTTTACAGCATCTTATACTCAGGATTTCATGTTTTTTTGCTTTTCCTTTGGTTTGTTTCTTTGTTTTTTTGGTTGTTACTCTGGCTGTTTGACATCATTTGTTGCATAGGTTATATGGTATTCTTCATCCAGTTTAAGCTACTCTCAGTGTTCTGATGATAACCTGCTAATTCCCCAATTTCTTGATAATTAAAATCTAAGAAGTACATTGGATTTGTAATAACTCTCATGACAGCAGAGCCAACAGAAGACCCAAGTCATCAGCCTGTTTCCTACAGTCTTTTACACAATAACATTCCCAATGATAGATGCTGAGATCCTTAACACAGCTTTAACCTAATGAGGCAAGAGTTCTCCTATAGTATCCAGAAGCCAAAGCAGCTTTTATTATTTATTTGTATCATTATTATTTTTAATTTTATTTTATTTTGTCAATATACAATGTGGTTGATTACTGTGGCCCATTA
>NW_007746883.1:0-317 GCF_000696425.1 Galeopterus variegatus | reverse complement strand
AAAGAAGATTTGACTCGGATCCAAAGGGCTAGAAGTGGACTTGAGCATATGTATTTTGTAAAGGCCCCACCAATGATTCTAGGGACATTCCTTGAAAGCAGGTACACATTGTCCCAATCTCACCCCTTCTGGGATACTGTGCTCTCCTCAAAAGATAGTGTTCTCCAAGGTCCCACTTCTGTCTCACTACCTTCTTTCCTCCCACATGCTTTCATTGAACAGTATACTTTACCTTCATCGTTTTCTAAACACCTATATGCTGATGACTTCTGAATCTCTATCTTTACCCTTGATTCACACCTTGAAACAGAGGGCTG
>NW_007746882.1:4803-12937 GCF_000696425.1 Galeopterus variegatus | reverse complement strand
TTTTGTTGCTCTTGGAAATACAATCAATACTCTGGTATCATAGCACACAGCTCTCAGGATCGCGCTGTTTCCTGGCATGGCTGCTCCAGACCCGTCGCCATCTTAAATCCCCGAGATTATTTTTTCTGAAGTGAGCTTTGATAGTTCCTGGCTCGGCCGCTCCAGACCCGTCGCCATCTTAAATCCCCGAGATTATTTTTTCTGAAGTGAGCTTTGATAGTTTGTATCTTTCAAGGAATTTTCCACTTCATCTAATTTTTTTAATTGATTGGCATAAAGCTGGTCATAATATTCCCTTATTCTTTTAACATCTGTAGAATTTGTGGTGATGTCTCTCCACATTCCTCTCTCATTCTTGATACTGGTAATTTGTGTCTTCTCTCTTTTTTCTCCCTGATCAGTCTGACAATGGGTTTTCAATTTTATTGATCTCAAAGAACTGAGTTTTGGTTTTACTTATTTTCTCTACTGTTTTCCTGTTTCCTTATCACTGATTTCGGCTGTGACCTTTATTACTCTCTTTCTTCTTGCTTTGGGTTTACAGAATTTTTTCTCTAAACTCTTTTCTAGTCTCTTAAGGTAAAAGCTGAGGTCACTGATTTGACATCTTTCTCCTTTTCTAACATAGCAGTCATGTGCTATAAATTTCCCTCCCTCCCTAAGTAACATTTTAGGAGCATCCCACAAGTTCTGATACATAGTGCTTTCACTTTCATTCAGTTCAAAGTACTTTCTAATTTTTGATTTTCAATTTGACTAGCCAATGATTGTTTAGAAGTGTGTTATTTCAAATATTTGGGGATTTTCCAAATACCTTTCTTCAATTGATTTTTAATTTAATTACATTATGGTGAGTTTTATATATTAATAAATTTATAATTTCTATATATCACAGAATTTATAAATATAACATATATATATAACATAAATCATTTTATAACATAAATCATTTTAAATTTACTGAGACTTGTTTTATGGCTCAGAATATGGTCTGTCTCGGTAAAATGTTCACTTGAAAGAATGTGTTTTCTTCTTTTGTTGGGTGTGGTATGAGCGTCAATCAGGTCAAGTTGGGTGGTAGTATTGCTCAAATCTACCATTTCCTTGCCGATTATCTACTTGCTCTATCAATTATCAAGAATAGGGTATTGAAATCTCTAACTAAACTTGTAGATTTGTCTTTTTATCCTTGTGCTTCTAACATTTTTTTGCTTCATATACTTTGTCTAGCCCTGTTATGTCTATTTGATTGATTCCACCTTATCATTAGAAAATGACTTTCTTTATCCCTGGTAATATTCCTTGCTCTGAAATTTACTTTGTCTGATATTAAAATAGACACTCCAGCTCTCTTTTGAATAGTGTTAGCCTGGTTTATCATCTTCCATTCTTTTACTTTTAACCTATTTGTCTCTTTATATATCAGGCATATTTCTTGTAGCGAGCATATAGTTGGGCCTTGATTTTCATCCAATAAATGGGAAACAAAAGTCTAAAGTGGATTGTTGACTGATGGGAAAGGGATATCACTGATTTATTAAAGGGGATGAGGAAGCTGGGAGAGGACAGGGAAGGTAGAAATTCAATTATTACAAATTGTTTTTGCTATGGAAAAATGGATAGCATAAGCCAAAAATAGGTACTTAAAATCTTTCATGATTATAAAAGTAATAAATGTTAAATTATTATAAAAGTAATAAATGTCCAATTAAGAATATCTGAAATATATAGATGATATAAAGAAGAAAATAGAAATCACATGTAGTTCTACCTCCCCGAGTTAAGCACCGCAAGCATTTCAGTGTATGTGTGTCCTGTATGATGCAGGTGTAATCCTCATTTTGCACTGTAGTACAGGACCATAAAAACAACCATGCAAAGCTAAAATATGCAAAATCATCTTAGTAATGAATGAGGAAATTAAGTTTGTTCTATGACCTTTAAAGTTTATCAAGACATTAAAAATCCTCATTATTGATTATAAATGTGTAGTTACAAATGTGTAGGGGACTAAAAAAAAAACAGCAAATCTAATATTTATTTAGTATCCTGTAATTGGAAACATTAGAAACACTGGGAATTAAAGTGTTTTATTTCTTTGTAAAACATTTATCAAGAGCAGTTTGAACAGTGCTTGCCTTATTCCTGTCATATAATTTATGACATGGAGAAAGCATCCTTTCTATGTCTTGGTAAATTGTCATGCTCCTTCCCAAGTCTAGATCAACTCCTAACATTTTATTCTTTGCATTTTCAATGTTGTGAAAAATCTCCCAGAGTTCCTTTACTGTAAAGTTGTTTTCCTGCATTACTTCCCCTAGGACATCTTCATCATTTCATCAAAACCACTTTTCTCATTCATGTAGATAAGTTCACTGTCACTAAGTTCCTCTGAATACATATCTAGAGCGTCTCAAATGGCAGCGCTGTCAATATTCCTACAATCAGCTATTTCTTCTATAATTCCATTTACATTCCATTCAAATTTCATTTGAATTTCCCACATTATCACTTTTAGTTTCTTCGCTGCACATGCATCTTTGTTGGACAATTCCTTCTCTCAATTACTAATTTTCATAAAATGCTAGATGGATTTATCACTAAGGGACATGGAGAAAACACAGCTACATTATTCGCTGTCTGTGCATGAAATTAATAATAGATAAACAGTGACCAATTGCTGGCAGACTCTAAAATAAGTGACATGATTGGTCACTGATCATGATGAACATCTGTTATCTTCATAACAGTAATTTGCTGACTCAAGTGCTAGCAGCAAAGTTTGTACTCCGTGTAATTACTCCCAGTTAGTATACCATGATAACTGAAATTTGAACCATGCTGTTAAGAGGAGTGATATTATTTAAATGAGATTTATGCATATCATCACCACTTTATTATAGACATTATGCCTCATAAATGAATTTATGTTATAAGTTCTGAAACTCCAAAAATCATGGGGTTTTGCCATTCTGCTCAATTCTTACATAACTGAGATGTGTGAACATAAAATCATACTAAAATTCTGATGTGTTTTTACCTGGTTCAAACACTTAACCTTTAGATCTTGTTACAAGAATCTAATTATTAAGACTCACTTTCCTCACTAATGCACATAAAAACTCAACCATTAATTATGCAAAAATATTATTATCCTATGTTTTTAATCAAGGGAAGTGTACTGGGAACAGGGAATAAAGTATACCCTTAAAAATCTTTTAACCGACTAGACTTTGCTTTTAACATGGTCCATGTTTCTTAGTTCCACGTTCAATTAATTCTTCTGTCCTCTAACTCCCACTTCTCTTTCTCCTATTGGTCTGTCCTGCTGCCCCAGTCTTGTTGTCAGTGAAATGCATTCATATTAAAGCATTACTACTTGAAAGAGGGCTTGAAAAGAGGGTAATGAGAATAGAGTATGGGTCATCAAGGGTGAGAATGATTTACTGGAGGAGTTGCTTTCCGGCACCCCTCATATCCCACCACATAAGTGAATATTTTCCTACTCAACTCAGAGCAGGCAGCCTTGGCCAATAACAAAATGCTATGCTATCAAAAAAACAACAAAAACAAACAAACAAAACCAAACATATTTCTACATTACAAGCACTTTAAGACAAAGACATAAGAAGTAATGGGAGAAAACAGACCTGCAGTTCTGGGACCTTTCTTTCCTAAAGCTAACCAAGTCTAAACACTGAATGTCAGACCCCTGAGGACTCTCCTGTTAGAAAAGGGTAACAATACCATGGCATCTATTTTGATTGCTCAAAGGCTTCTATGCTTACCAATACTGCTGGGATCCTATGGCTGCGTTTTTATATTACTGCAGTTACATCAAGTATAGCAATTTTCCAGAAACACATGAGTCCTTGGTTAATGCTATCTGCCCTTTTGTATCCTTTCTCATCAGTCAAAGATAGAAGTGTATGTTGTTTCAGGAATGTAGGCTGCCCAATGAATGTGAGGGCAAACTCTGCCAAGAAGAGGGCAACCTCTGAAGTAATGTCCAGACGATGTGATTGTAAAGCACAGAAGCTGTGAGCCATCACCACCACCACCTCCCAGGAAGGGCTAGCTTGGCCAGGGCAGGACAGCAGGGGTGCAGACAAACTGCATAAATTTGTACTTGAATGTATGCCTTACCAGACATGGTCTATTCTCAGTTGCACTGAGAAAATATACTACATTTGTTAGCTCTTTGCTTTCTTTCCTACACAAATGTTAATTGAAGCCCTTCTCTGTACCAGGCCCAAAAGTAAAGCAAATGGATATGGCTCCTGCCTTCCTAAGGCATACAGTCTAGTGGCAGAAACAGAGACATAAACAAGCAATTTTGGTACATGTAATAAAAAGTGTTAGGAAGCTGGGGATGCTTTGGGAGCCGGGGTCAGGAGCAACCTAACCCAATCTTGATGGGTATAACTGACCTCCTGAAAGAAGTGACACTGAAGCCAACACCTGAAAGCCAAGGAAGAGCCAGCCAAGTGAAAGGTGGCAGAGGGAAGGGAAATCATGGCATGTTTGTTTGTTTGTTTTGTTGTTTGTTTTTGGCAGCTAGCCAGTACAGGGATGGAACCCTGGACCTTGGTGTTATCAGCACCATGCTCTAACCAACTGAGCTAACCAGCCCAACCTATTGTGGCATATTTAAATAACTGACAAAAGCTGAGAAGCAGAACATAGAGTAGGACAAAGGAAATCAAGAGAAAAGGTTGGAAACATGAGAAAGAATCAGATTATCCATAGTTTTGAAAACCTATTAAGATGCTGGAATTTATCCAGGAGTAGGGGAGAACAATTGAAGGGTTTTAAGTCGATGAGTGACAAGGTGAGTTTTGCATTTTGTTACGAGCACTCTGACTCACTGTGGAGAAGACAGCAGAGGAAGCAAGAACAGGCAGAGTATCCAAGCAGAAGGCTCTTGTGGCCCTGCAAGTGCAGGAAGATGGCAGTGGCCTTATGATCACGTCCGTGGCATTAGGGAGACAGTGATAGTCCGTGATGTATCTGGGTGGCAGAACTGCCAGGGCTTGATGAGATGGGGCAGGACGGTGAAAGAAAAGAAGAGACAAGGCTAATACCTGCGTTCCTGGCTTGGGCGACTGAGTGGAAGTCAGTTTCATTCACTGACAATAGAAGAGGAGAAACAGCTCTGATGAGGTCACTGTGAGTTTGTTTTAACCTTGTTGAGTTTGAGGTGTTTGTTTATGGTGTATCCAGTGGAAATGTCTAGTAGGTGGATGGGCAGTGGCTCATCAGTAAGAGAGGCATACTGTTAAATGGGGTAGTGACTCCTTAGAGGAGCTGCTTAGTACCGAGCTAATAAAATGCCCAATCTCTTGGGTCTGACTTGCAAATAGACTACTTAGTAGCTCTGGGCTCTATCACCATAAACCATAATCACCATAAACCATTACCTATATTTTATGCTATTGACTGTGAAGGCAGCAGGGAAAGGAAAGAATAGACAAGTCCAAGTCCATCGCCATTTAAAGAGAAAAATCTGCTCAAGTGTTTCTTGAAAGGAAGAAATTAGAAAATGAAAAACAGAAATTTATTTTTCCTGTACTTCACTTCAATTTTCTTATTTGTTTTTAAAATGCACCGTAATCTCAGAAACATAGATTGATAAGAATCACTAGTCATTCGGGTGATAGCTCAGTCCCCCAGTCATCCAGCACAGGAAGTTTACATTCAAATGCTAGGTGAGGACTGGGATCCTAAACAGACTGTAGAGGGACATCTTTTCAACAACCAAGAAAGGCATACGTGGTTAATATGAGATGTATACACCAGTATAAACCAGTCTCAGTACTAACATCTTTGATATATAATAAATAAAAATTAAAAAACAATACCTTGTAAATTTGAAAGTACCTATTTTAATACAGGAAGAAGCAGGCTGTAGCACAATTTCCTATAAAAATTAATTATCTACTTTAAAAACTCATCTAGAATATACGGGGGATTTTCATTTTCTCTTTTTCTTAACAAATAAAATATTTTGGTCAAACAATTACCTTGTTCATCTTTCCTTCAGGAGACAGTCAACTTATATCCTATATTAGCCATATCTTACAATATAGTTACCAAGTGAGAGTTTGAAGTTCCCATTAAATTGTGAATTGTGTGTAGCACTCCGCATGTAAGTGAGGTTAGACATTTTTATAGAAAGAAGTTCTGGAATCATTAGATTCTCAGAACAGACTAAGACTCACTATCTCATATACACATTTCACTATGATTCTCCTACAGTGTGTATTATAAACACAGGTCATAAATGATGGATTGACAGGTTTCAGATTCTCCTAATGATACCTAGGTTTACTTTCATAGGACCATATCTGAAAAGAACCTCAAAAGCTATCAAGTTCGTTCTTTTGCCTTTAGGCCAAATGCCTCCAAAATTATCAAAGTCAGATGAACACTGAAAGTCTGTTTACTTTTCCCTATGGGAAAGCAATTCCAACACCTCATTCTGTGACCTACTACATTTTTTAACGGCCACTGTAAAATTTACCTTTGGCTGTATATGCTCTAGTTTAGGGCCTTGATAGGCTTATTACTATCTTTCTTCACTTTATACACAGTTATAAATGTGTGTTCATCTTTCGCAGTAGACATATGGCAATGTTCTTGTCACAGGCCATTTTTAAACCTAATGGCTCCAGTGATAAATGTGTATATATACAGTGCAGCTCACATACATTAGGCAGACATCTGGCCAATATACTAGAACCTAAATGTGATCAAGTTACTAGTAACAGGAGTTCAGTGTCCCAAAGAGCTGGGAAAAACCTCTCAGATGACCATTTTATCCCTTGGATAATTATCTACTCTGAACACCAGGGTGACATAAGGAAACAGGGCTCTACGAGGGCAATTCCAGAATACAGAATCAAGTCTGCATTTCAAGTTTCAGCCACTGCTTCGCCCCAGGGATTTTTCATAATGGCCTATTTTGGTTGTTAGATTAGATTACTTGGGACAGATTCAACAAACAATTCTAAAAGGGGCAGATTCCTCCAGGAGAGGCGACAGAACTGTCTACTCCCTTCCCTCTGAGATTTAAGTCTAATCTCTTAAACCCAGCAACTAAACAGGGTTTAGTTAAATCAGGACAGATATTACAAGTAGTGAAAGCAAATCCAGGATCATCAGAGCCACTCTGTGCTACCGTTCCAACATTTTGAAGGCATATCTTAATCATTTATATCTCCTAATTAACTCTGCTAAGGAATTGGATATAACTATATAAAGTAGAAGTATAAAATAACTTCTTTTACCCTTCCTAAACGAGAGTGTTTTGTGAAGTCTACAAGCACTTTTTTCCATTTATGTGTTTGTCATTGTCCTTGGGACAAGGGGCAAATAGTAGCCTCTATTCAGAACATCTCCTTAAATCGTGGATAACGCATCTGGAGGTAACTATACTTTTTAGCTAAGAATATCTTCCAATCACAAAAACATCCAAAACTAAAACAAAAAACAAAATGGCTTGCTAATCAAATGCATTCTCTTTCAGCAAGAGTATTTCCAAACATGCAATAAAGTTAGGAGTTTAATGTATTTGAGGTTCATCCAGACGTCAAGTAGAATCATGGCTGGAAAAACATGTACATTTGAGGTCAGACACGTAGCTCTGCAATTCTGTATTTTTCACATCTATAAGCTTCAGGGTCTTTATTTGTAAGGTAAGGATGGGCCCTACATCAAAGAAAAGGAAGGACTAAATAAGATCAAAGATAAAGCACTAAGAGCAGAGTCTATTTCTTCTTATCAGCACTGGGTAACACTGGCACAAAGATTATCATTTTTTATATATTTATATGAGGGTACTTCAAAAAGTTCATGGAAAAATAGAATCAAAAGATAATACAGATCCTTCCATGAACTTTTTGAAGTACCCTGGTATTTGTTGAACACTTACTATGTGACAGGTACTGTTCATTTAATACCCATAATAACCTCATGATCTACTTGGTATTATTAACCCCATTTTACAGATAAGAAAACTGTGGTGTCAATAAAATATGTAACCAATATTGTTGCCCAGGTCACAGAGCTGTAAGTGGCAGAGCTAGGAACAGCCCTTGCCTACAAGCTCTATGCAACACAATCTTTCATCATT
>NW_007746882.1:1723-4087 GCF_000696425.1 Galeopterus variegatus | reverse complement strand
CAGGGAACAATAATTTGATTTAGAAACACTGGGAAATTTTATATGCACTGAAATTATGCATTTAAAACAGTTTTTTAAGAAGGTAATTAAATTTACTTTTAATGTATTCATATTATGAAGGAAATTCATATTTCAAAAATTAAACATACAAATATTGGCAAATAAGCACATGAAAAGGTGCTCAATATTAATAGTCATTATAGAAATGCAATTGAAACCACAAGACATCATCACACACATTTCAGGTTGCAAAAATTTTTTAAATAATTGTTTTAAAAAGAATTTACAATACCTGGAACAACTAGAACATGCTGGTGGGAGTTAGACAGCCAAATGTTTGAATACAGATTCTACCACTTATAAGACATGAGACTTTGGAGAATGTTAGATTCCCTAACACTGGATCTTCTTTACTTCCCTGGAATGAACTCAACTGATCACCATGCTAATGATAATCCATTCGCTGCCACTCAGCTCCAAATTCACCCTTCAATACATATTTTAGTGATAATGGTGAGCATCCCTCCTTCAGAGTGAGCCTGTATGGTAACTTTGCTAAGTAGAGGCCACTAGAGGCACACTGCAGGAGTCAGGGCTTCCTATTTCTGGCTGCACCACTGATAGGAAGTGGGGTGTGATGGCACTGGCAGTAAGCAACCCTAACCAAGTGTTCAGAATTTGTGGTTCCTCAGTAACCCTCAGCCCTCCCTTGGCCTGTGATCATCATCCTGCAGGTCTCCCAAAACTGATACCATGTGTTCCCGGCTTCCCACATGCACTGGGACCCCAACTCCCCCATGTGCCTGCCTCCTGCAGAGGTTTGTCTCCTATGGTCTTCCCTGCAAGCACCAGGCACTCCAGGCCTCCCATGCACAGTGGGATGCCTCTCTCTGCATGCCTGCCCACTGGCTAGGATTCACCTGTACCCGAGAGGGTTGCTTTCTGCTTTCTCAGTGACCGTGGACCAGCTCTAGGCCTGACAACCCAACAAACTTCCCAACTGTCCTGCGGACTGCAACCATGTCTTCTCCAACAAGGTCTGACCCACAGCCTTGGGGAGGCGGTTCCCCTTTGAAGTTTGTCCTTCCCTGGGTATTCTCCCTCAGCTTTAGGGTACCCTATAGAGTTCTTTAAAAATCTTCGTTACTCTTCTATCATAGCTTAATAATTCTTTATATTAAAATTCTCCTCTTTAAACCACTGTATGGTTTCTGTCTCCTACTTGGACCCAAGTTGATATAATCACAATACCATATTCTTTGTTCTCATGGATAACATTTGCTAATAGTGCATTTACAATTGTTTTTATTTTTTCTTCTAGTCTTGTCGTATTATGGTTAAAGAATGTAGTCTATACAATTCCTACTTAAATGGAATTTATTGATGATATTCTCTTAACATTAATGCATGATCAACTTTTTAAGGCTGTTTACTAGAAAACTGAAAAGAAGGTGCAGTCTCTATTTTCAGAGTACAGAAATGAATACACTCCTGTTAGACCAATCTTATTATTCATATCCTCCATGGCAGGGGTCAACAAACATTTTACATTAAGAGACAGAAAGTAAATAATATAGGCTTGTGGGCTACATGGTCTCTGTTGCAACTACTCAGCTCCACCCTTGAGGGGCAAAAGCAGCCATACACAATATGTAAACAGATGGTCTGTGTGGCTGTGCTCCAATAAAACTTTACTTACAAAAATAGGCAGTCAGCCAGATTTAGCCTACAGGCCACAGTTTGCCAATCTCTGCTCTACATCATTATTTTCATCTACCTGATCTCTCAAGCAATGAGAAAAATATTTTAAATTTCTTTTTTTTTTTCAATTTTATTTATATTTATTTATGTGGGGCACAGTGTGTTGTTTCCATGCATGCGTATATGCTGCACAATGATTCACGTAGGGTAGATTTCTTAACAGTATCATATTTCTTGGATTTCTCCCTGTGTGCTTTTGGTCCTTCTCTGTTTATGTAGTTCTATACTCTGATATTTGACACAGAAAGGTTCATAACCGTTATATCTTCCCATGGATTTTTTTCCTTACCATTACAGAATCTTTCTCCTTGTCCTGTTAAAGGTTTTTTGCATCAAACCTTGTATCTAATATAGAAAAACATTTAGAAAGAAAATATAAAATAAGACAATAAAATTAAGGCTGATGATAAGTTTGAACATTAAATCCAATTGGAATAAGTTCGCCTGTGAAAAGAAAACAAATCTCAGAATGTGGCAAACACCAAAACTTTGTCTATAAGACATACATGTGAAACAGAGTGTCCTAAAAGTTTTATCTATAGCAGATTCTTCATCTGTCTTTCTTAAGCTATTTTCCTTTTTCTAACATTCTTTTCATATATA
>NW_007746882.1:0-348 GCF_000696425.1 Galeopterus variegatus | reverse complement strand
AAACACCAAAACTTTGTCTATAAGTCATACATGTGAAACAGAGTGTCCTAAAAGTTTTATCTATAACAGATTCTTCATCTGTCTTTCTTAAGCTATTTTCCTTTTTCTAACATTCTTTTCATATATATAAATACGAACATTGTCCTACATGTATCACATGCTGCATCAGTTTACTTATATCTAATGGGGCCAATTTGAGCCTTTTCCATGTCCCAAAGAGTATGTAGTTTGTGTTAGTCTCTCCCCTCTGTTCACAGGAGCCTGATTTGCCTCCCGTCCTTCACCTCTAAGAGAGCTGGCTCAGGATTCAGTCCTTGCATTCTCTGGGGTTTTGGGTTGTGCCCTCAA
>NW_007746881.1:11784-12939 GCF_000696425.1 Galeopterus variegatus | reverse complement strand
TTGTTCAAGCATTAGAGACTGGAAGAGGTTCTATATTTTAGTTGTAAGAATATATATTAGTTTCAAGAACATATAATTGAACCCAGAAATGTTTAATTGTAGGCATTTTATTTTGTGATTATCAAGTCAAGTGACTAAAAATTAATTTGAAACAAACTGAAATATCAACCTCATTGTAAAACTGCTAAAGAGAGCAGATCTTAAGAAAATGTCTTGTAGGTTGGTTACATCTCAGTTTCCACACTTGGGAGACTCATTGATCACTAACGTGTTTTCTCTGAAGTTTTTGAGTGTTTCAGAATTGTATTACATTGCGAAAAGGAGCTCTTTGAACATTGTGTCTGTAAAGTTCAATTCTACCTGTTCTTCACTACCATCTTTCAGATCTTCTCTAATGAAGAATGGAGTGAGAATTATGTAAAATTTGAATCTAGCGCCTTTGACATGGGCAAGTACACCACGAAGCAGATGAGAGGAAACTGAGGCAAAGAAAGATACCCTCAGGCAAGAATACTCTGGGGTACAAGGAAGGGTACAAGAGAACAACGACGACAAAAGTAAACAACATTTCAAATAGAAGATTATGAACAAATTCAAACAAATGAATTTGAAGGTACTATGTAAAAGAAAAGGATAATTTAGCAAAGCATGTTCTAAGCATTGGGGGAGATTCTGATGTATATGAGAGAAGGTAACATAGCTGATCATAACACTTAAAGGCTGCCAGAAAGAAAATTCTCATCAAGAGGCATATAGGACTCACATGGGCAACAGCAATACCCCTTCGCCCTGATCAACCCTGGATCCACACTGAGAAAAGGTGGCCCACACTGAGAAAAGGTGGGAGCTAAAGTATAAGGAATAGATTGGAGGGAAGATATTAAATGGTTGAAAAATATTTTTTTTGAAAAAAGAGTTGTGCTCCTAAAAAGACTCAAAGTCTGTCTGGATTTAAGACATGGAGGTAGATCTTACTGTGATACCCAATTTAGAGTCAACCTAAAATAATGTCTTTATAGAAATACCCACTGTTTCTCATCTTGTTCATGCGATGTTTCACAAAGTTACCAATTGCCTGGTAAAAGCCTTCTAACTGAAATGTTCTCATGTTCCACACTTTACTAATGGCAGGTATCTCATCAAGGAAAGAAGCAG
>NW_007746881.1:8192-11029 GCF_000696425.1 Galeopterus variegatus | reverse complement strand
TGAAATGTTCTCATGTTCCACACTTTACTAATGGCAGGTATCTCATCAAGGAAAGAAGCAGAGCAACTTGTCCTCGGTTACTTTTTCTACCACTCAGTCTGCATCAGGAGAGGCTGATGATTAAATATACACCAGGAAACATAAGTGTTAACAATTTAACAAAAACATATGGTATTGTGCCATGGACATCTAAGTTTTGTTGGACTAAACCACTCCCCCTCACAGGAAATCCTAAAAAAGAAATGCATTTAAAATATAGGTTGATGAAAATAACTTTTAGAGGAGCAGGTAACAGCCTTTTGACTTTGGAATTTTATGATAGTTTTTTGGTGTGTTCTTTTGGGTTCTTGTCCTGCTCAGTTTTCACCACTGAGTTATGATTTGTCTGTGGAAAGAGAGTAAGATAAGCCCATGCCTTACCGCCTCCACTTCAGCAGGGTCGTACCAGACGTTGATGTACGGGTGCTGTAAAGCATCGTCCACTGATATCCTTTTTGCTGGGTCAATTACTAGCATCTTTGACAACAGGTCCCTGGCTTGGCTGGCTGAAACAATGAATGAGAAAAACAATTAGCAAGATTTTATTTCAGTGAGAAAATTTGTTGGAAAAAGAAGAGACTAAGAAAACAAAGAATCAAATAGTACCTTCCTCCTAAACATCAGGTAAATTTCTTCATGTGCTAGAAAAGGAAAGGTATTTTGCACCTCCTTCTGTGTGTCCCTAAGCCTAGGTCTTCATCTGGGGCTCTTTAAGAGTTTTAATGCTGTGAGTACATGAGTAAAATTGTTCTCTCAGATTTTTAAAATTTATCAACCCAGCAGGGTTTGTATATAAGCAAAGTAATCTGCTTGGGTAACCTGAGTGAACACAGGATAAACAGGAGAAAGAGCATGGGAAACTAAATACGTGATCTTTGACAAATGCACAGATGGCTGTTTGAGGTCAATAGGTGTGTGTATTTTTATATTCTCATTCACACAATGGAATGATCAGAATTTGAGTATTCAAATTGACTTAAAAGATCATGTAGTATAAATTTCTCACACTGACAAAGACAATTTGAAGGGTAGATGGGATCTAAATATTATCATTCAACTACTGGATTTCACGTTAACATTTTGTAATCATTAGGCATTTTTAATCAGTGAATCAGGATTTGATGAAATCAAGTAGCAAGTGACTGAAGCCAGTCTAATGCTGCACTAGCCAGTAATTAAAAACTCTATATTATGTACATGTTATCATAATTAATTTTACAATTGTGGGCAATAACAGTTTTAAAATTATGTGGTGACAATCAGTAACCATATTTAATAAAACTGTTAAAAGACACATTAGTTTTTAATCTCTCAAGATATATAAAATTTAAGTAACATATAGTTTTCACAGAAACAAGAAATGTCTTAAACCAGTGTTGTTACCCAAATGATTTAAAAGTTTAACAGTGAAAATATTCAGTTTATTCCAAATATATGGTAAAACTTCAAATTAAAGACTTACACTGATTTAAGAAAAAGTCAATATGTTTGAATCCATGACGTGTATCAATTTACATTTTATCAGTTTTTTTAGATTAAGGCAACTGGGTTAATTGTACAAATTTAAAAATTACATAAAATATAAAAATCAGGAAATACTAGCTATTTCCATTATTTAGAGGGAACCACTGTGATTATTGGTACATTTTTTTCTAATGATGTTCATGTATTTTTATATAATTTTGACCATACTACTGTCAAAATTTAGCAATCTATTTTTCACCTACCCTATAAGTATTTTCTTAGTAATGTAAGTATTATTACATTTTAATAAATATACCTTCTAATATGTACTAATATGAAAAATCACTAGTTAAATCAGACTTGAGGACTTTTTATTTCTATTAACAATTTTTCTGGGAAACTCAATACTAGAAATTGATTTCAATTACTTCCAAACTAAAACTCTGAAGCTCACAAGAATAACTAAACTACAGAAATATATTAATTCAACATTTAATATTTCTCATTTCCAATGGCCTCCTAATGGCTTAACAGGTCTGTTTATTTGTCTTATTGGTTCAAAGATCTCTTTGATTAATAACTGATTTTACACCCAGACTCATGTATCCCACTCCCACAGATTCTCCCATCAAACCCATCCATGTTTCTACTCTTAGAAAGTGAGGTGGGGCCAGAATGGGCTCCTCATCAATAGGGGCATGAACTTGATCAATACCAAATTATCTCACTAAAAAATGATGATCAATACCATTTGAAGAAACAAAATGGGGAAAATGTTTCAATGATTTATCTTTCATTCTTTTATTTGCAAGCAAATCTGTTACACTCTTTTCCAAATACAGTAGAATAAATTATTTCCTTTGACTATTTGTATATTATGATTCTTATAATTTTTCAATTTTATATTAAAAATTAAAATTAACTAATCAAAAATATGTAAATTAGTTTGTCATTTGCAAAAATAATATAATTGTAGAGGTTCAAATTGAATTATAAAGTAAACTCAAGAAAGCTGGAATCACATGATGAAGCATAATATTTTACTTAGTAGTTTTTCTACAAGTGTTGTCATTATCATCCACGAGTTTAGTGAGGGCTTTGCTGTCTCTATATTGTTATATTACAATTACCTTCATAAAAAGGGATTACTTTTGCCTGATATCTCCATTAGCATGATGAAGGTGTAAATTCTGTAAGATCGCTACTTGGAGTACTAGCTCTTTTCCAATCTATGTGTAAGTAATGTCAATCTTAGAAGTAGTAGATTTAGCAATAATTTAGGGTGTTGCCTTTCAGAGAGTCCATTGAGGCAGCTCAAGTAAAAAAAAAAAAAA
>NW_007746881.1:6175-6735 GCF_000696425.1 Galeopterus variegatus | reverse complement strand
AAAAAAATAGAATTGCTTTTATAATAACATTCCCCAAACAATTCTACAGTATTTTTACAGTAAAGTTTAAGGAGAGTCGGATATTTTTGAATTTGTTATAAGTCATAATTATAGTCTATAGAAGCACTTAGTGTACTTTCCTACCTTAGATTGCTTTTAAATAAAACACTATTTTGGTCCTTGAAGCAATGGTTTACAAAAAAAAGGGAGAAAAGAATCTTTATTATTGTCAGTAAAATAGTTAAATGTTTGTATTGTAAGTATAGCTATCTTTAAGTCTTTGCCTTTATTTTAACCAATGTATTTCAAGTTTTTTCTTCCCACAAACATGTATATAAGTGTTAAGTACTTGTTTTCCAGATTTTCGTAGGACCAAAATGTGAACAAGTATGTTCAACTTAGTTGAGCACATGATTTTTCTTTATGATCATAACTAACCAAAGATAAGCCAAGACTAGAAGTTGTATTTCTTGGTTCCAAGCCAAGTGCTTGTTTCAAGTTTCCAGTAAAGAAAAGAGCAAATTTGGAATTGATATGGTAAAAAATTACCTTAAGTTTGC
>NW_007746881.1:2688-4582 GCF_000696425.1 Galeopterus variegatus | reverse complement strand
AAAGTCCTCAGAACATACTAAGTGGAATCATAAAAAGATGGTTAATGACCTTGTTGTACTGTGCCCTTTGAATTACTATATGTTCTTTTTATGTTTTCTTCTATCATCGATTACTTTTTGTTATCATGAGTATGGTTTCCAGAATTGACACCCTCACGTTTTCTGACTTGTCGTAGACTCTGCTCTAGGCCTTACATCCAATCTCGTGTGCAAAAATTTCCTGATCTTTATTTGTAACTAAAGAATATCAGTGATTGTCTCCAAATTCTTAGCTATTTTCCTAAAGATGATATTGCTTAATAGAAATGTCTGTATAGAATAGGTCCAGGAGAGGCTGTTTATCTTGAAAGCCAACCAGCTGCCTAGGCACGGTGTTGAGCATAATTGTGTCACTTAACATTAGTGCTGTAGGAAAGAACGCTGGAATCAGTTACTAATGTCTGCAATAAATTTGCAATAAGGAAATGCCATGTGTTAGGCATCATAATATAAAACTGTGGTTTCCAAACTTGAATATTCATAACACAGGAAACTTACAAAAACACAGGTCCCTCCCCCTCCTCAATGATCTACAAGATTCTGAGTCCATGGGTCTGGGCTGATATTATATAAAACACCAATGGTAATTGTAATCCAGATAGTCCTTAGACTACATTTTGAGAAATACTAATATAGAATGGATAATAGTCTCTTGTGATTTACTAAGTCCAAATGTAAGAATAAAGTACTAGCATGCTTCAGTTTTATAATACAAATTAGAATATGTTAAAATTCACTAAAAGATCATTCCACACCTATTTTCTTAGGGGTCATTCAGAAAAAGAAAAATACTTCAGAAAAAGAAAAATCCCAATCTTTATTTCTTTTCCCCATGTCACTTTCCTGCAAAGAACATGGGAAAAATAATAAGTCGTACACATAGACTCCTGGTAGAGGGAGAGGGATTCTGCCCATTATCATCTAGGGGAGAATTAAAATTATATGTTGCTATCACCTCTTGGATACCACCCACAGAAAGTATAAAAACTATTCAAAATAAAGTTAAAAATAGGGCTGGCCATTTAGCTCAGTTGGTTACACTGTGGGGCTGAAAAGACCAAAGTCCCAAAGTCTGGGGTTTGATCCCTTTACACAGCGGCCAAAAAAAAAAGAAAAGAAAAAAAGAAAGAAAGAAAGAAAAAAAGCAGAACTAAATAAAAGTAAAAATACTTGACAATTTATTTTACTAATTATATTTCTTCATGATAAAATTTGCTCTTAAAAGAACTTACTTCTGAAGATGATTGTAAAGCTCATGATACAAACGTATGCATATGACAGAGTACTCTATCTAGATTTTCATGGCTATATTTTCAGTTTGTTTTGTTCCTTTAAAAATGTTTTTAGGGTTTTTTGTTTGTTTTCATTTGAAAATTTTTNAATTAATAAATGTATTTATTTGTAGATTTCTGATCTACTGTTTCAGAAACTATCAGCCTTAACATAAATTATCAAAGGCATTCAATAAAAATGGAAAATGACATTTAATAAAAATTATTTGACAGTAAATTTCCTCATCTAATTCTAAATTCACTTCATAAAAAATAGCTACATTGCAAAAACTTTAACTTTATGAGTAGAATGTGATGACAAGATAGTGTGCAAATGTGATTGATTACTACTAAGATCTTTAAATAAATAGCATTGTAATAGGAGAATGAAACAAATAAATATGGAGAGTTAAAATGAATATCTGAAATCCTAAGATTGAGAATTATTCTAGTTCATATTATCAGTTAGCTAAGAACTTACATTTCAAGCACTTCTTTTACTTTAGCTTCCTTGGTTGGGGGACTTTATAAAATATATCACATAATGCCTTGAACATAATGCATGAAAAATGCCTTATCCTTTT
>NW_007746881.1:0-689 GCF_000696425.1 Galeopterus variegatus | reverse complement strand
TTGTTTTGTTCCTTTAAAAATGTTTTTAGGGTTTTTTGTTTGTTTTCATTTGAAAATTTTTTTTCCTCTCAAAAGTTCCCCTCAAATTCTGGTAACATGAGATATGAATGAGTAATTTAATTCACAATTGTGACTAACATCTGTTTTAACTGTAAATGAACACAGGAAGAGAAAATATTATAAGCCAAAACACATCAAAACCTCAAAGCAACAAACTGATTAGGCTATATTTTCACTGGTAGCAGATTTCTAGTGGGATTCTATAAAATATAGAATAACCAAAGGCTGATATTTGAAGTATGATGTACATGGATCTTAGTATCTTATAATTTGTTTACTATTGTAATCTATCTTTACTTATGAATCAAAAAATGAAGAGAAGATTCATATATAAGCAAATCTAACATATATTAATATGTGTCACAGTGGCAGAATTTTCATTAAGCTATAAAAGTTTAATCTTTGGGGACTCTTATTTGCAGAGGATCCTTACAGGACTATGTATGCAATTTTGTTTGTAATATAAATTCTTTTTTTTGGTAAATAACACCCTCTTCCAATTGTATGATATTTTGACCTCACAAATGCTGGATCCTACTCTACCTGCATGTGATAGTATTTTGAAACTAGGAAGAGGTCTTAGAGATCATATAATTTGTCATCCGTAAAAAATACAGAAGTCTCTTTCA
>NW_007746880.1:12254-12940 GCF_000696425.1 Galeopterus variegatus | reverse complement strand
GACTCCCTTCTATTTCTAGCATAAGAATATTTAAATACATAAATATGTATGTATAAAAATACACAAAATGAATGGCTGTTTGAGTTTAGCATATACATTTTCTGTATTTATGGGATTATCAAGTGTTTTTTTTTGTTTGTTTGTTTGTTTTTCCTTTTTGTCTTTTTCCGTGTTCGGCAACGGATCGCAACCCTCAGTGTCGCCCCCACACTGGACCGGGACCAGCAACGGGATCGCAACCCTCGCTCCCGCGCCTCGCTCAGCCAGTGAGCGGGAACCGGTCTGCATGTGGGATCCGAACCCNTGTTTTATTTGTACGACTGAGTTTGCTTTCTTTTAAATAAAGACTGCTATTCAATTGAAAAGGAAAATATTAGCAAACAAGTGATTGACATAAAATTCAGGAGAGTGGTTCCTACCTGCAGTGGGAACTGAGGGGCGCGACTGGGGAAGGCACATAAGGGTTTACTTTAAAACTGTGACAATTTCTTTTTTTCTTAAAGGGCGCCCGTGGGTTCATGAGTCTTTCATTGTTTTTAACCATGCACTTAAGGGTATACATTCTTGAATATTCTGCACCTTTGCCTGCCGTATGAGAATTCCTGGCACTGTACTGTCGGAGCCCGGGCGCTCAGTTCCCGGTTTCCTGCCTCCCAGGACGCTTCCTTTAGGATGAGATCTTGCTG
>NW_007746880.1:8277-10343 GCF_000696425.1 Galeopterus variegatus | reverse complement strand
TGTAGCAGTGCACCACCTGGCCGCCCCCCTAATTTTTGTTTTTAGCCATTGCAGATCCGTAGAAAGTCAAGCCGTTTCCAGGACTTCTGAATCCAAAGCAAGGACTCACCCCTGATTGTAAATGTGGGTTTGAGGGGCTGGTACAGTTTCATTGTTTACAGTGTGGACTGTACTTCCATTTCTGGCAACAATTCATGCTAATGTTTAATACAAGAAATAACCTAGAGGTCTGGTGGGTTAGTTCAGTTGGTTGGAGCTGGTGCTGATAACACCAAGGTACAGGGTTCAATCCCTGAACCAGCCGGCTCCCCAGGAAAAGAAACAAAACAAAACAAAAATAACCGAGAAACCAAAAAATACAGAACGTAACAATTTTTGTTGACATTTTTGATTGAAATTGCTTTGAATTTATAGTAAAACTGGGAAGNGCTGGTGTAAACATTCCGCTGTCCAACTTTCACATCTTCTCTGAACTTACACTCTTTTTTTACACTTTGCTGGTTCCTTTGCTATTAAGCAAATCATATGTGACATATAGGTGATTTAAATTTGTCTAATACATTTTAAAAACTAATTTATTGGATATAATTCAAAAGTCACACAATTCATCCATTTAAAGTGTACAATTCAGTGGGTTTTAGTGTATTCACAGAGTCGTGCAATCATCATCACAATCTTACTTTGTTTTGTTTTTATTTACTTATTTTTGTTTTACTTTTTTTTTTTTTTTTTTTTTTTTTTTTTTTTTTTTTTTTTTTTTTTTTTTTACTTTTTAACCACAATCTTATTTCAGAACATGTTCGGCACTCCAAAGAAGAAACTCTGTACCTATTAGTGGTTACACCCGGTCCCCCCATTCCCCAGCCTTTGGCAACCACTAATCTGCTTTCCGTCTCTAATGCGCCTATTCTGGACATTTCACCTAAACGGAAGCATACAACATTCGGTGTTTTGTACTGGCTTCTTTACTTGGCGTGCTTGCAAGGTTCATCCAGGCATACATGCTTTTTGTTTTGTTTTGTGGCAGCTGCTGGTATATGGAGATTGGAACCCTTGACCTTGGTGTTGTGACACCGCGCTCTAACCACCTGAGCTCACCTGCCAGCCAGACGTACATGCTTTGATATTCATCTATATGCTTGTTATGTTTCACAATGTAATGGGAAGTTAAAGAGAAGCGTGGAGATGAAAAGTAGCTACCATGTCATGATAGCTACACCTCACCGAGATTAGCGAGGGGGCTACAGGCTAAGGGGTCAGGAAAGGCGTGGGTCTCTGCACACTTTGAGCTCTCTCCCCACTGGGACTTGGGAGGGAGTGTTTCCCTGCTCCTGGGTTTTAGGGGACTTCATTTCCTGGCCTTTGCTCTGCTTCACTCTGGAAAGGTCCCAGGCAGCTTTCACTGGTTAGAAAACCGTAGGAAAGTTAATTTTTGTTTTTAGCCATTGCAAATCCATAGAACGTCAAGTCGTTTCCAGGATTTCTGAGTCCAAAGCGAGGACTCACCCCTGATTGTAAATGTGGGGTTTGAGGGGCTGGTACAGCTTTCATTGTTTATGGTGTGGACTGTACTTCCATTTCTGGCAACAATTCATGCTAATGTTTAATACAAGAAATAACCTAGAGGTCTGGTGGGTTAGTTCAGTTGGTTGGAGCGTGGTGCTGATAACACCAAGGTACAGGGTTCAATCCCTGAACCAGCCAGCTCCCCAGGAAAAGAAACAAAACAAAACAAAAATAACCAAGAAACCAAAAAATACAGAACATAACAATTTTTGTTGACATTTTTGATTGAAATTGCTTTGAATTTATAGTAAAACTGGGAAGAATTTCTCATCTTTCTGATTCTGAGTCTAGCAGTCTATGACCTTGATATATCTTTCTATTCATATTTTTTTATTTATTTACATGGTTCTATAAAGCTATATAATTGACTGCATATTGGATTCTTTTTATATTTGTACCTAATATCCTAAGAGTAATTTCTAATATAAGTGATAGATTTTTAATTGACTGTTATCATTTCAATAATTTATTATTTGTCTGAAAATGTCATTTATTTTTGT
>NW_007746880.1:5554-7371 GCF_000696425.1 Galeopterus variegatus | reverse complement strand
TGACACTGAGGGTTGCAATCCGTTGCTGGTCACGAAAAAAGACAAAAAAAAAAAGTAAGATTTATTGAAATTTCATCTCTTAGTTAGATGGATGCATATTACTTATTGCTAGAGGACACAGAGTTTAGTTCCAGCATATTCTTTCCTTTTTTTTGTATGGCTGTAACATATAAAAGCATGTTCCCATAAATGAGTAGAGTTTCAACAATGTCACTCATTGCCATATAATGAACTATCACATGACAACTAGATTAAGTCCTTAAATTCTGTTGAAAGAAAAGACTTGGAAGTCTTTTAATTTACAAAAGAATTTGTTACCCAGCGTGAGGAAAACAGTTTAGTCAGGCCCCCTTGTCTCAGGTGCAGTTGGACGTGGTGCAGCATATTCCTTGTAAACAATTGTTTCCTTTCTATTTCTAGCATAAGAATATTTAAATATATAAATATATATGTATAAAAATATACAAAATGAATGGCTGTTTGAGTTTAGCATATACATTTTCTGTATTTATGGGATTATCAAGTGGTTTTGTTCTAATCTCTTATATAATGATGATCTACATTGAGAGATAATGTTAAATCATTCTTGCCTGTTCTTGTACTTTGTTCTATTTGTTGTGGCTGGATCCCAGGCCACAGCTACACAAGAGGCGGGTCCGCATGTAGAAACAATATCCAACCCTTTCAAATTTTGCCGTGGAGAGAGACTCTCCCTGGAGGACAGGTAGACCTGGCGTCTGAGTCTCAGCTCTTGCTTTACCTCGTTTGTGGGACGCTTTGCTCATTTCTGCTGCAGCCTCTGTTCTGGCCACAAGGAAGTGCTGCTTCGCTTTAGTGCTCAGTCTAGCCACAAGGCCCACCTGCGAAGGTCATGGAGTCGAATGCCTGTTCCCATGACCTAAAAGAACTCTGAAAATTTGTGTTCCTCTTGCACATTCTAAAGATCATATATACAGTTTCTTGTGATAACTTATAATATCATAACTTTAAATATATGCAAAGGATGAATACTTTGTGCATTATAAATATTGATGTTCCAAACTGTTACATCACTTTAAAAATGTAATCAATGGAAACTAAATACCTAAGAGATTTGATTGATATCCATCATCATTTTTTAAAAATTAAAATTTTGAGCTGGCAGGTTAGTTCAGTTGGTTAGAGCGCAACCTTGTAACACCAAGGTCATGAGTTCTGATCTCAGTACAGAACAGCCCCACACACACACACACACACACACACTAAACTTCATTACATCATTATTTTTTCTTCTTGAGCTTGTTTTTTTGTTTCGATTTCCCCAAGAATTTAATACAAATAGAGTATACCTTTATTCCTAAGAGTATTTTATTAATCATGTATCTAATCATATTTTTCTATGACATAAGAAGCACATTAATTGAATTAAAATTTTTTTCTGTATCCTTTGAAGCTAAAATACTATTCATTATTTTTCTCCCAGATTGACTTATCATTACGATTATTAATAGTCCACACTTGCTCAATACTATATATTACAAATTTTGGTAATTATTAATCATAAAAGTATAATTTAGGGCCAGCCCCGTGGCGCACTCGGGAGAGTGTGGTGCTGGGAACGCAGTGACGCTCCCGCCAAGGGTTCGGATCCTATATGGGACTGGCCGGTGCGCTCACTGGCTGAGCGCGTTGCGGGTGACACCAAGCCAAGGGTTGCGATCCCCTTACTGGTCACAAAAAAGACAAAAAAAAAAAAAAAAGTATAATTTATTGATATTTCATCTCTTAGTTAGATGGATGCACATTATTTATTGCTAGAGTGGACACAGTTTAGTTCC
>NW_007746880.1:3662-4164 GCF_000696425.1 Galeopterus variegatus | reverse complement strand
TTACTTTTCCACAGTGCTATTCTTTGTTCAACGTACTATATAAGCACTTGGGCCTATCAACGTTTGGGGTCTTCATTTTCCTATGGGAGTTCCCCTGTACATGTAAAAAATCTTTTTCTTTGGCCAGTATGGGGATCTGAACCCTTGACCTTGGTGTTACAACACCGCACTCTAGGTGGGTCCGAATGCAGTGGTGTTTACAACTAATTGATCACAACCAGTTACAGGTGTCTTTGTTCCTTCTCCACTCCCACTGCTTCACTTGACTCCCCTAAAAAACAAACAAAAATCCACCCCACTCTAATCAGTTAAGCTAACCAGCCAGCTCTAAAAATTTGTTCATCTGTTTTCTGCCAATTTAATTCTCAGGCCCAACCAGAGACCCTAAGAGGGTAGAGGTCAAGTTCTGCGTCCTCTACAAGTCAAAGCAACCCTCGTTCGTACCCCCACCCTCTTCACCCCGTCCCCCCACATCCCCACCACCTTGCCATGAACAGGATTG
>NW_007746880.1:1407-2891 GCF_000696425.1 Galeopterus variegatus | reverse complement strand
TGGCTGGGATTGTTGTTTGTAGCAAATACAGTGCAGGTCAATGTCACTGAGCTCTCTGGTGCACCAGCTTTATTTGTGCCACCCTTCCCAGTCAAGGTGGTACAGTGGTGAGAGCACAGACTCCACTCAGCTGGCCTGGTTTCTAACCACTGCCCTGCCACGTATTGGCTATGGAACTGCACGAGGTAATGAACTTCTCTGTGCCTCCGTTTCCCCATCTGTAAGGTGGGGTTGATGATTGCCACCACAAGGGGTGGTTATAAGAGTTTAACAAGTTAAGGGCCGGCCTGTGGCTCACTTGGGAGAGCGTGGGGCTGACAACACCAAGTCAAGGGTTAATATCCCCTTACCGGTCATTTTTTTACGAAAAAAAGAAAGAAAAAATAATAAATAAGGGTTTAACAAGTTAATATGTGCACAATGCTGAGAAAGTCACCTGGCATATACGAATGGACAGTGAATATTTAGTGAATGAATGAATATACGAATGAATGAATATAACCCTTGAGTGGGTTCCAGTGCTTCTGTCCCGCAGGTTGGAAGGTGTAAGCCAGAGACCTCAGTGACTTGCCCCAGGACTCATGACCAGTTCAAGCAGAGTTGGGGTCCTGTGCCTCCCAGGCATTTGCACAACCCCACCCCTGGTGACAGGGCCCAAGCCTGTCTTGTTCCCCCAGCCACCTCTAGGGCACCCAGGAATGTTCCTGGGTACTGGCCAAGTGGACATCTCCAGGAGAGTGAGGATCCATGGGCAACAGTACTAGTGAAGGACACGGACTACGGTGCAACCTCCCTGTCCCTCCAGACTCGTGTCTGTGAGAAGCAAAGCCCTAGGCCAGGGCTGGGACAATCAGGGACCAGGAGATCCCATCAAGTCTGGGGCAAAGGGTTTGGGGACCTGGCAGGCATACCCTGTGCCTAGAGCCAAGCGTCCTGCTTGTGAGTGAGCTAGCCATGCGCCCCATTGACGAGCCAGAGCTCAGGCCTGTGGAGCCTGAATTCATGTTAAAAGTCCTAGAGGCTACTTAGTGGTCTGCCTCGGATGAGCCCCAGGTCTGGTTCATTCAGTTGAGGGGTGGATGAGCTGGGCCTCAAGTCCCAGGCTGCCAGTCCCAACAGGCACAGGGGACGGGCATCCCCAGGCACAGAGGTATGTGAGCCATGTGGCAAAGCCATTGATTCTGATGGTCCTCACATGGGTCAGACCCTGGCCTGGCCCATGCTGGCTCCACACTGTAGGTGACACTGGCCCAGTCCCTGGGGTGCTCACAGGTGTGTTAGAGAGAGCAAAGGGGACCCTGCCAGACCTCAGTCTCTAACCCTCTTCTCCCACTTGACAGATCAGCCTGTTCCTACTGAAGTTTCCTGGTGTGATGTGGGGAGACCATGTCCAAGCCTCCCCTCACCCCTACTGCCTGCTGCGTTTGCTCCAGGGCCCCCAAGGCAGCGGGTCTGCACCCTGTTCATCATCGGCTTCCAGTTCA
>NW_007746880.1:0-734 GCF_000696425.1 Galeopterus variegatus | reverse complement strand
TCCTGGAGACTTTGGAGGGATCAACCACAACCTTCTGTCCATGTGGTCGGTGAAGTTGACCACCAAGACCCACCCAGAGTCCCGGGTTGTGGTCCTGATGAAGGGGCTGCCCAGTGGCAAAGCCTCCCTGCCCCAGCACCTGTGTACCACACTTTTGGGTTTTTCCCCAATGTCCAGATGCTCCTGCTGGACCTGGGGGAACTGTTCTGGGACACACTCCTGGCAGCCATGTGGCGGCCGTGGGAGCCCTACCTGATGCCTGCTCTCTAAGGCCTCCAGGATCACACTCATGTGGAAGTTCAGGGGTATCTACCTGGACAGAGAGTTCATCGCCCTCAGGAACCTGAGAAACCTGACCAATGTGCTGGGCACTCAGTCCCACTATGTCCTCAGTGACGCCTTCTCTGCCTTCGAGCGTCTGCACGAGTTCATGGCTCTGCTCATGGCTCTGTGCGTGGGCAACTCCGTGGCCCACTAGAACGGTTGTGTTTGGGGCCAGCAGGGCCCACAGCTGCTCACCAGGTCTTCAAGAAGTGCCCCATCCACAGCCTGGCGAAAGCCATGACTGCCACGGTGTCATCACACTGTCCCAAGAGGCCGCCTACCCCATCCCTTGGGGGAACTGCAAGAAGTATGTCAAGGACGTCAGCCCCAAGGAGCTGCCCCGGCTGCTGAATGCCACCAACGCCATCCACTTGTGAAACGAGAAGAGCCAGGGTGAGGGCCCAGCTCCA
>NW_007746879.1:11810-12941 GCF_000696425.1 Galeopterus variegatus | reverse complement strand
AGAAATAGGTAGCCAGGTAGTAGGCTCTGATTTAAACTTTTGATGCAGTAAATAATCCTCCGTTAGCAATGTGCAATATTACCAATTATTTTTTAAATGGTTCTTTATATTGAAACTTTAAAGTAATCCAGAGCCACATGGTTGATCTCGAATAAACCAATCAAATACCAAGGCAAATAGCTATTACTTTAAAAAACATATGCTTTAAAACCCTAACTAATATTTTTTATTGTATATCACTTTTAGTTCAAAGGAAAAAAGTGCTTGGTAAAAGTGAAAATACTTCCCCAATATGCTATCTCATCAAATTTGAATTTCAAGTAAATAGGTAAAATAAAATTTAATTGCAATAATCAATGAATTAAAATATTTATTATGTGTTCTTTATTTTAAAAAAGAACTGTATTGTTTTAGAATACTTAGTGCAAATATATGTGTTCATTTCAATAGAAATGGTTAAAAATATAATATCCTCAAACAGGTCTGCAGCCATGGACTTGGAAGAGGTAAGATAATAACCATTTTATGGCTTATATTATTTATTATTTTTGTGTATCTGTAATTCTTGGTGTCCCAACTATAGCAATTAAGTTGAAATGTAAAATCAAAAATATTTTAACCAGGAAACTTAGGCATAGACCATTATTTTCTTTATAAAGACTAAATATGTATTAGAATTTTTTGTGTAATTGAATAGTTAGCAGAAGCCCAGAACATTGACACTAGCCATTTCAATAGTGAAACTTAGAGAAATATTAGTAAAAACAAAATAGTAGTTTTAATAAAGAGTGTTCTGACTATATATTTTCCATTTTCACCAGTTTACTATAAGTTTTTAAGGTTACAGGAATGGCAGCAAGTATAATAGAAGTGAAATCTCTAATAGGTTTTGAAAGCAAGCTAACAGTCATTTCTCTTTTCTCCAGTATCAGATAAGCCCGAAGTGAGTTGATAATAATTATTTTTTAATCGATGACTATTGAGTGCCAGTGAGGCATTACACTGGGCATTATTAAACTATTCTTACCATAATTTCTTTTTTAGAGATCAGTCTGGTTAACAATCATCTTCTGTGTCATGTCCTCTCATCACTTTCATAAACAACACCAAATGTCCTGTGATAATAGCATG
>NW_007746879.1:8714-9589 GCF_000696425.1 Galeopterus variegatus | reverse complement strand
ATTTCCAAGTTTATTGTATTAATTTACACTCACATGAGTTTTTTATAACAACATTTGATTCAAATTCTTGTCAACAGTTAGTGTTGTCAATCTTTTAATGGTAGCCTTTCTTGTACGTTTGTAGTAGTATCTCATTTTGATTTCAATTTATGTTTCCTTGTTAACTAATGAATTTGAAACACTTTCATATAATTTGTAATTTATTGGGCATTTATTCAAGTATATAATTTATTCAGCATTTGCCTTTGTGTGTGTTTGTGTATGTATGTGGGGGGAGGGGAAGACTGTTACCTTTGATTTGTAGAAATTCTTTATGTAATCTTGTATTTGTTTTATATTATAAGTATATATCTTTGATTTTGCAACTTGCTTAGTCTCTCACTTATGGGTATTTTTCATGAACATTAGGTTTCATTTTAATGTACTCTAACATTATTTTCCATTATCATTTATTTTTTTTCCTGTGTAGTATATGAAATATTTGTCTACTCAAAAGTCATGATTATATTCCAACATCTTATCTTCTAAAACAGTGGTTCTCAACCAAGAATGATTGCACACATACACACACACACTCATACCCTACCCCCAACACACACACCCAGTACAGTGTCTGGAGACATTTTTGACGGTCATAACTGGGGATTCTGTTTATCATAATCTAATGTGTAGAGTTCAGGGATAATACTAAGTATCCTAAAATGCACACAGCAGCCCTACTACAAAGAATGATCCAGTCCAAAATGTAAATAATTTTCTTTAGAGAAATCCTATTCTAAAGTTCTGCATTTCAACGTTTCACATGTAAAATTACAAAAAAATGCTATCTGAATTTTATGTACTGCTTAGATTTTTTTGTTTGTTTGTTTCCCTAT
>NW_007746879.1:6279-7029 GCF_000696425.1 Galeopterus variegatus | reverse complement strand
TTTTTTATTTTACAGTGCACTAGAGAGAGGAATTTTGAAAACCCCTCCTGTAGAGGCTGCCAAAACTGTCCTGATCTCTGTCTTTTGCAATATTTGGTTTAGATAATCTCTTCTTTAAATATTTGAACTACTCCAGGACACTCTTCAATAAACCGCATACAATTATTCCCATATATATTTTTAAATTAATTTGATTTTCAAATAAATTCAACTTATTCTAAATGTGCATTTGACTAATTTTAATTCTGTTACTTAAAACCAAATACATCTTAGCAACCTCAAAAGTAAATTACTGGCCAAAGCCTTTGAGCTGATTTCTCCTCTTTGTCTCCACAATCTATTCTACACACAGCAATCAGTTTCATCCAATTAAAATATAACTTTGATAATGTTAAACCCCTTTTCAGAACTCTTGTTTGCCTCCTCCTATTACTCAGTGTAGAAGCAAAAGACTGTAAGAAGCCTTCCAGGCCCCATACAATCTGGACCCTTGTTATATCTTTGACCTCATCTCTTACTAGCATCCTACTTTTTCATCAGCTAAAGCCCCCTTCATCTTGTTACTGTCTCTTGGAACATGCCTCAGGGCCTTTTCATAAGCCATCTCCTCTGTCCAGCTGCCCTGTCTACAGTTAGCCATGTGGCTTACTCCCTTACCTCCTTCAGATTTTTTTTTTTTCTTTTTGTCGTTTTTACTGACCGGTAACGGGATTGCAACCCTCAGTGTCGTGCCCGTACCGGGGACCAGCA
>NW_007746879.1:6004-6218 GCF_000696425.1 Galeopterus variegatus | reverse complement strand
TGTAAGTGAATGTACAAAACTTTTTTATACAATATAGGTTTTATTGTTTTTTTCTGTGGCTTTTTCATTTAAAACTAAAAGTGCCTAGGCAACCTTTCTGTAAAACATCTCATTTCATCTTAAACTTTACATAATGCTCCATGTACACTTTTGATGAACTTGCTTATTCAAGAATAAATTAAATATAGAAAATTATACAGACCTGAAGTATACA
>NW_007746879.1:0-1942 GCF_000696425.1 Galeopterus variegatus | reverse complement strand
ACATGTAGGATATGCATAATGATTTCTATTGTTTCTACTTGACTATTAGCATTCTTCTCCTTCTGGTAACGGATTTCTATCTTTATTGCAAAAGGCAGAGGCAGTATGTGATACTGATGGGCTCCATCAAAATATCTCAAGCTCCTGACACTCAGGTGACCTTTCCTGTGAATATGATTCTATAATGGAGAGGCTGAAGATTTATGAAATTACATTATTTGGAGGCTGCACCCTAGTGAGAATGCCCTGAACTCCCTCTGATGTCAACCCTGATGTTACCTTCATCTTTCTTTTCTTAAACTTGAATGTTTACCTTTAGCTACTTCACTAACTATAAATAAGTCCTTTTTTGCTTGCTTATTTATATAAGCTGAATCTGTTTTTTGTTTTTTTCTTTTGGTTGTTTTAATCCTACAACCAAAGAACCTAATGTGTTATCAAATGAAAGCAACACCCAGAACAATCTGAGTTTATAAATATGATTTAGTCAAGAATTCTACCAACAATTAGTTTGCCAAACATTTATGAAGGCAAAAGAATTCTCAGATACACACATCTAACTGAAAGTTATTTTCTGTTTCACCAAGAGATAAATCAAAATTTCATATCACTGGTAGGGGTCATTATGTTGGAAAAAATTTGGTGATCAGCACTGAAAACATTTAAAAATTGAAGTAAGCAATCATAGTTTTAGAACTACAGTTATTGGATGAGTAAAAGCTATTTTCTGGGCCGGCCCCGTGGCGCGCTCGGGAGAGTGTGGCGCTGGGAGTGCAGCAGCGGTCCCACCGCGGGTTTGGATCCTATATAGGGATGGCTGGTGCGCTCACTGGCTGAACACGGGGTTGTGATCCCCTTACCGGTCACAGAAAAAAAAAAAAAAGCTATTTTCCTACTAACCCTCCATTTACCTGGAGTAGTATTTCAAAAAATAAAAAGATTGTTTTAATTAAGCACACTAAATGTCAAGATGAAAGGATTGTTGAAGTTGCCCTGATAGAGAAATGGTAGCATGTTTTGACTGTGCATATGCAATTCCTCATTGAGAGTGAGCAAAGTCTTTCTAAAGGCCTGGAGCAGTTTCATATATATAAAGGGCATTCAATAAACATTTGCTGATAGAGTGTATGAATGAAAGAGTTAACACAAGTTAAACCTTGAAGAACTTTCTTCAGTGAGATATGACAGATATGATAGTCAGATGAAAGAAAAAATTAATTTGATTATCTGAGGAAATTAGATCAAACAAAACATAAATTTAGAAAACAAATAGTATTGGGAAAATCATCATAGATAATTTAATAGAAAAGAGATATCTTTAAAATGTAGGATTATATAATTTTTCCCCCTCTCAGACATTCACTGACAAAGAGGCAATAAATTTCATTTTATAAAAGAGTAAAAAACATCTGATAGACATATTGGAAAATGTTCTACCTTAGTGCCCGAACAGGAAAATGCAAATTAAACCAACAATGAAATGCCACTTTAAACACTTTTTAAAACAACAATCCAAAATGATGGAAATGATAAGACAACATCGTTTTGGAAAGTATTTTAGAATTTTAAACCATCTCTTATTATTCCCTTTCCCTTTGAGACCTAGGGCAAGGGAATAATAAAAGATGCACAGTGCAAGTCAGCTCAGTGAATTCTTTCTGCCTTCTAAATGATCAGTGCAATTCTTTATGCCTTCTAAAGTATCTCTTCAACCTCCACTCTTCCCCACTGTCGGCATACACCCCTTTAGCTTAGTCCAACATCAAAGCTATGTCAGTTCCCACATTACTTTCCATTCTGTCCTTCAGCCTCCAGTCTTATTACTCTCGATACCTTACACTCACTCAGCCACAAATTAATTTTGATCATGTCACTCCTTTTCTTAAAATCATTGTAATAGCATCGCTTTGCCCTCACTTAAGGTCAGACTGCTTAGTATGTT
>NW_007746878.1:12035-12943 GCF_000696425.1 Galeopterus variegatus | reverse complement strand
GAAAAATTCATTAGAATTGCAATATTAAATGGAAAAGAATTCTAAACTTAAAAAATGATGAAAGCTAAATAGACAAGTAGATAGCACACAGAGCACTAACATTAATAGAGCAAATGTATTTCACAGGGCCTAGCCTCCAAAGCCCTGTAGTTTCAGGTTTAGCCTAACTTTTTAATTTTACATACAGAAATGCTAAGCTTGCAAAAGACAGGAAACTTTCCCCAGGCTAAAGTCTCTGTTGTAGATAAAGAATTGTAACACAGCAAAATTGCTGGCTCAAAGGGTAGATGTCCTTGGTGCAGGTTAACCTACTGATTGATATGTTAAGAAAGTTACTTGATTGTTATGTAAATATGCTAAGGAAATTGCTGTAGGGAAAGAAAGTGTTTGCTAAGAACAAGCTTTTGTTGGTGGATTGACCTAACCTTTTACAAACTGCATTATGGAATGCCACTTTGTTATTTCACTGATGTTACCAGCTTCTATTGTTAAACTATACTTAGCCATAGCTCCACCTATATTCCTTTTCTGTAACTTTCTTGCCTGGAGAATAAATACTGAGAAAGAACCCCAGTTTGGTGTTAATTTTCCAAGGAGGAATGCCTCTCTCTTGAGGGGTCCTGGAAATTAACCCCTTCAGGGCTTCTCACTGCTCAGAAGAAATGGGCTTTGAGTGATCCGTTGTGTCTCTGTCACTCAAGGGGAGAGAGGTGACAGATTGATGGGTATAGAGAAATGAGAGAGAGAAAATGATACATGAAGAGTGAAATCTCAATTTTTACAGTAAGTAAGTAAAAAGAAAGAAGATATGAGAATTATTTTAGAAATTATTCCAGGAATGATGGTAAGTGCATTGTATTTTTCGTAAGAGATGAAGAAGAATAGAAGGACAGATGTCTATGCATTTA
>NW_007746878.1:9656-10220 GCF_000696425.1 Galeopterus variegatus | reverse complement strand
TCTTCTTACCTGAATTTTAGCTCCTAAAAACATTATTGGAGCTTTTCAAGTCTGTAAGTGGCAAGGCACATCTCTGTTAGAAAGACTATTAATGTAGGCCCTAAGTAGAGAAGTTATTAACGTTCAAGGAATTGAGGCTATTCATAAGCCGGTTCAGATCATCCTACTGTTGAGATGGCCCCATAGATTTTGAGTTAATGGAAAGTACTGGATCAAAGTTTAGAGAACTGCTTAAGAGCAGGACTGAAGCAAGGTCACACTTGAGAAAGTTCCCAGAAGGATAATATAAAAAGAAAATGTACACTTTTTAATGGTCAAATTCCCCTTTAAACTTCAGAAACTTTAGGTACTAGTGTTTTAAATAAAGATTTATTTATGTATTTTTTGATTAAAGGTATTAAAATGTTTACATTTTAATCTAAGATCATTAAGGAAGATTTTATTGCCTTAGTTTATATGATAATTGACTGTGGAAAATGGATTACCATTGCCAATACTTTGAGGTGGTACTTGTGTCCCCCACCCCTTGAATCTGAACTGATTTGCTTGTAACCAATAGAACAC
>NW_007746878.1:3816-7605 GCF_000696425.1 Galeopterus variegatus | reverse complement strand
TGTCTTGGTTCTTTTCATCAGACTGCTTCTTTAAGTTCAAAGCTTAGCTGTACTTTTGCTCGCTCATGCAAGTTGAACGATATGAAATGTTTCTTTTTCCTATATTCTCAGATACTCAGCTATATATGAGGTCTCACACATTCTTTTCTACCAAGAAAGTAGGCCAACAAACATGACTTTCTTTCAGTACATTTTCTGATTATTAGAACCCTGAGCCAGTACATGGGCAGTCCCAGGGATTTTAATGAATAAGATAAAATTCTCCAAAATCATGATGTTGTTTTGGTAGAGCTACATCCATTTTTGATTCACATAACCGTTGTTCTCCTACTTTAGTCATTATGCTAGCTTTAGGGAATGTTATGCATGTTGGAACTGCTTTTTATATTGATATTTATATAAATGTATATTTCTAGAGATTACAATGGGTTGACATTATATATAGATANACCATTAATTCCTGTTTAATCAAATCAAAGAGTGATAGCACTTTGCTAAATTTTTATTGAACTGTAATTTACATACAACAACATTTACTAGTTCTGGGTGTACAATTTGGTGAGTTTTGACAAATGTATACACCCATTGTCCAATCAAAATTTTGGTGTTGATAGCAATGTTCTATATCTGCCTTGTCCAATGTGGTAGCCATTGACCACACTGGCTATTGAGTACTTGAAATGTGGTTTGGGGACTTAGTTAATTATTAACTTTATTTCATTTTAATTAATTTAAAACTGAATTTAAACAGCTACATGTGACGAGTGGCTACTGAATTAGTTCATAGCATTTCCTTATTTACTTTATTTTATTTTATTTTCAGCTTTTTTACTATGAAAAATTTAATACGTGTACAATAAATCCAGCTACAGCAATTAACACCTCCCTGCCAATCATATTTGTACCCCCCACCCCCTTTCTGCCTTCCCACTGGATTATTTTGAGTAAATCCCAGTATCATAGCATTCATCTGTATATATTTCAATATGTGTCTCTAAAAGATAAGAACTCTTATAAAAGGCATAACTACAGTATATAATCACATTTTAATAATCAATAATAATTCTCTAACATAATCAAACAGTGAATGTGTTTAATTTTCTCCAATTCTCTTCTGCTCGCTCTTTCTTCCTTACAATTGATTTGTTTACATCAGGACCCACACAAGTTCTTCTTGTTGCATTGGTTGCTATGTTAGCTATCTCTTAAGTTTCTTTTAATCTATAGGTTCCCCCTTCATCTAATTTTTTTCACCTTTATCCCGTAAAATTTCCCAAGGACATTCTGGATTTGCTGGCTCCATCATTATATATTTGTTTTAAAATGTTTAAATGAAGAAAATATTTGGTGTCCTGAGAATGTGCGTTGATAATCAGCGTGAAAGAGAGGAGCGGGGAGGGAGAAGTGATGCCAGAGAGAAAACTGGGGTGATTTGATGAAGATTCCCAGCTCCCTTTCAGTTGAGAGATGATACTAAATTTCCAGGATAGAAACCATATAGAATTGGTTAAGTTCTAGAACATCATCTCTCTGAACCCCAGGGAAAGAAATTTTTGTTCTCTGATTTCTTGGTTCTAATTTATCTCAGATCTATCGACGTATTTTATCTGAAACTATCTGTTAGGCACAGAACTTGAAATTAGAGATTAAATGATATAAAATAATGAGAGCTGTGTCTTAAGTTTGAAATCCAGTAAGGCGATGACTAACTAATTGGACAATTTCAGAATAGGATGGTAAATAATTCGGTTTGTGTGTGTGTGTGGATATGTGTGCATATCTGTGTCTGTGTGTTTTTTCATCTCCAGCTAAAAGAGTAAAATTATGTACCTGTGAGGATCCAAATTATTTGTAGGGATAATTTGCTCCTTACCAAAATTGTTGCCTCAGGCAAATATAGTGTGCCTACCTGTTTTTTTTCTTCCTAATGAGCACTTGCAAACACTACAATCCTCTCATAGGTGGTATTTATGAATTCTTGTCCAGACTCATTCCCACTCTTGATTAGATACCTCTGACCTCACTTTTCCTCCCTGGCCTGGCCATATGGTGACAAGGCTTTAGTGACCCAATTCTTATACATGTTACAGCCACCAATGTAGAAAACAGGCTGACAAATGTTCACTGTACTTACTAAAACCGATTCCGTCCTGCTGTTAATGAACATTGATGTAGGCAATAAACTGATTAAAATTGTTTCGCTGGCAAATCAAGAAATAAGCTATTTAAGAGCAGGCATTATTTCAGCACCAAGAGCTTGCAAATTTGTAGTTGGTGTTTTTCACATTAATATAATGTAAACAGCTAGCTGAATTAAAAATGACCTGTCAAAATCACAAAGTATTTAGAAAAACAGCATGATTACATAAAATTATGATGACTTGTTTTCTCCATTACCAAAGAACTCTGAAATGTACTAGTTTTTAAAGAATATTATGTGAATATAATGGAAATAGTTTCTGTAAAATATTCTTGCCTTGTGCTCATTACATTTCCATATTATTAGCAGTTGTTTTTAGTTAGAAGGCAAATTGAAATTAGTTTATTCTGTTTGGAGGAGGGGACAACCTACTGTTCCAAATAATTAACTGTAGAATAGTATGTGGGTATACATACACAATTATAAATGTGCGTAGCAAGCACCATTATTTTTATATTGAATAGAGTGCTTCAAACCATTGCTGTCATTTGCTAATCTGAAAATGATTTTCTTTGTTCCACTTATTAGGGAAAATCTAGAAATAAACATAAGCGTGATTTAAAAACCATCAAGGAAAAGCTATGACTTTAATTAGTATCATCATTCTAAGGAAAGAATAATATTCCTCACTCATTTCACTTGATGTAGACATCTTCCCAATACTTAAGTGTATTCCAGGCATTAAAAACAAACAAACAGAATACAGAATGCAAGTTTAAATAAAAAAAACTATGTAGATCCCCATTTTGTGCAAATATACTGTATCTCATATCAATAATAAAGATGAATGTAACATGAGATAAAATATAGAAAGACTTAGAAAGGATACAAAACATTGCTAATAATAGTAAGGGGCTGAAAATGAAATATTTGAGAGAAGAAAGTCAGAAAGTCTCAATAATAGAAATAGCAGGTTTTGAGTGGAGGGAGCTTGAGAAATGTTAGGATTTGACAGACGATGGTTCAAGATATTCCATTATTTTATTTATTCTATTTAGAATTGTGTTGCATCAATTGAAGTGTATATACTCAGCATCTATTGGGTTAATGTTACTTCTCTAGGAAATCAGTAAAATATATAACGTATGTTTCACCATCTAGCAGAAAAAAATTAGTCATATACAGAAATTATGTGTGGTAAACAACACAAAATAAAAACTATGAAAAGTAAGGAAGGGGAAAGTTTACTTATAATTGCATATGTCAGAGAAATATTGTGGGGCAAGTGGAACTTGACTTACACTTTGGAGGATGGTTCGAATTTGAGCAGGTGCTTTGCTTTTCTACCACCTCTTCTTCCTCTTCTTCTTTTTGTCCTCTCTCCCCCACCCCATTCTTAGAGGAGTGTGGAATAAAGAAAATAGCATGTAGTTATCTCCTACCTAATACATATCTCCATCGAATGCCACCTATTTATGTATCTGTCATTTTTACAGATATCTCTGAAGGTAGAAGCAATATGTTATTCCCCCAGAGGTTCTTAGTGCCCAGCACATGACAGACCCTCCTCAATAAAGACTGTGCAGTAAACAAAGGACAAAATAAAGCCCAGGGACAGCAAAATGGAGGATGTATTCATGCACCAGGAT
>NW_007746878.1:0-205 GCF_000696425.1 Galeopterus variegatus | reverse complement strand
TTACTTTAGGACATTACTTTTGGAAATCAGCAGTTTCTTCAAAAGCCAATTTCTGTCACAAGGCAAAATCAGCTACCCTATTTCATAGTGAAGACAAAATATCAAATTTTTGCTACTTAAATAAGAAAAAATAAGAATAAAAAGTCTTTTAATATTGTTTTAAAAATAGTATTAATAGTTCCTAAAGTAACAGTAACTAAAAGCT
>NW_007746877.1:15408-15706 GCF_000696425.1 Galeopterus variegatus | reverse complement strand
ACAAATTAGTTTCAGTGCAGAGTTTAAGTGGTGGTGGTAGGTAATAATTCAACAAAAAACTTAAAAACAAACAAACAAAAGATTAGAATCTCTGATATCCAGTAAAGGTGTAACACCATCAAAGAACACCCGTATAACCTAGAAGAGGTAGCAGTCTCCTCAAATGCCCAGCAACAATGAAAAGACAAAAAGATTAAGAACAGAGAATTATTACACCAAAGGAAACAAACCAAGCATCAGCAACAGACCCAGAGGAATAGCGGATTTATGAAATGCCTAACAGAGAATTCAGAATAAT
>NW_007746877.1:12591-13266 GCF_000696425.1 Galeopterus variegatus | reverse complement strand
ATGGATTATAAAACAAGACCCAACAATATGCTATATATACTGTAAGACCTATCAGGAGAAATAGACTCCAACACCATAATAGTTGGGCGCCTTAAGATCCCACCTTCACCAAAGGACAGATCATCCAGACAGAAAATTAACCAGGAAACATCAGAAGTAATCTCTACTATAGGCCTGTTGGACCTAACAGACATATATAGAACATCTCATCCAACTGCTGCAGAATACATATTCTTCTCAACAGCACATGGACCACTCTCTAGAATAGGTCAAAAAACAAGCCTCAACAAATTTTAAAAAACTGAAGTATTGGGCCGGCCCNACTAGACCCAACTATATGATGCCTGCAAGAGACTCACTTCATCAGTAAAGAGACACATAAATTAATATTGAACAGATGGAAAAAGAGATTGCATGCAGATGGAAACCAAAAACGAGCAGGAGTAGCTATACTTACACTGGATAAAACAGACTTTAAACCAAAAACAATAAAAAGAGACGAAGGCTACTACATAATGATAAAGCGATCATTTGGCACAAGGATATAACAATCATGAATATATATGCACCCAACATCATCAGAGCACAAAGATATATAAAGCAATTATTATTGTATCTAAAGGGATAGATAGAACCAAATACAATAGTAGTTGGGAACTCCATCCCTCTCTCAGC
>NW_007746877.1:8803-9438 GCF_000696425.1 Galeopterus variegatus | reverse complement strand
GGTTCCTCAGAGAACTAAAAACAGATCTACCTTATGACCCAGCTATCCTACTACTGGGTATGTACCCAAAGGAAATGAAATCAATATACCAAAAAGACACCTGCACTCGCATGTTCATCGCGACATTACTCACAATAGCCGAGATGGAATCAACCTAAATGGCCATCAACAGAAGAATGAATTAAAAACCCATGCCATATATACATAATGGAATACTATTCAGCTATAAAAAGAAATAACATCCTATCATTTGCAGCAACATGGATGGAACTGGAGACCAGCATGTTAAGTGATATAAGTCAGGCACAGAAAGACAAATTACATCGTCTCACTCATAAGCAGAATCTAAAAAAAATAAAAAAAAATTTTTAAAGTGGTTTTTATACATGTAGAGATTACCAGAGTCTGGAACTGGGGGTGGAGGGGAGAAAGGGGAACTAAAGGGTACAAAACTATGCTATCTACCCTACTCTAAGTGACTCATTGTGCAGTATATGCATGTATTGAAACAACACACTGTACCCCCAACAAAAATATAAAATAAAAAATAATAAAAAGACAAATAACCCAATTTAAAAATGGACAGGAAAGCCAAATACACATTTTTCAAAAGAAGACATAAAAATGGCCAATAG
>NW_007746877.1:5962-7081 GCF_000696425.1 Galeopterus variegatus | reverse complement strand
TACACAATAGAATACTACACAGCCATAAAAAAGAACAAACTTTTGCCATTCGCAGCACAATAGATGAATTTGGAGAAAATTATGTTAAGTGATATAAGCCAGGCACAGCAAGAGAAAAACCACATGTTCTCACTCATATGTAAGGAACTAAAAAAAACCAACAAAAACAAAAAGCAAATTAAGAAGTTGTACTGTTAAAAGGAGAGAGAAAAACTGGTTACTAGAGGTGGGAAGGGGAGGAGAGAGGTTGGTTAATGGATACAAAATTACAGCTAGATATAAAAAATAAGTTCTGTATTGGTATACAGTGAACCCAGGAATCTATAATTAACAATCATTTCCTGCATGTTATCAAATGACTAGGAGAGATCAAATATTCACATCACAAAGAAATGATTAAGTTTGGCAGTTATGAATATGCTAATTAACTGATTAGATCATCACACATAAGCAGGCATTGAAACATAACTCCTGTATCACATAAATATGTACAATCAATATGTTTCAGCAAAAAATTAATTTAAAAAAGAATACACAAAGCAAGGACATTATAAGAAAGGAGAACATCAAGAAAAATGGGAAATAAAATTAATCATATGGGTTGAGCCAGATCAGAAAATTCAAGGCCTCATCTCAAACTACTGCAATAGTTTCTCACCTGGTCTCTCCATTTCTGCCCCCCCTACAGTCTACCTTCCATGTGACTACCAAAGCAATCTCATCTTGTTAGTCATCTGTGACTAACAACAGCAACTTGGAATAGTCATTTGTGTAAAATCCTTCAATGGCTCCCACTACCAACAGGATAAAATCCAAGCTCCTTCGCTACAGCACACGGGGCCCAACCTACTTCCCCTGGCTTCCACCCAAATAATTTTTAGAATAACTAAAGCTTCAGATAGAGGGCTATCAAACTCCTTATTACCCCCTGCCATGTCAGATTACCCCCTCCAATAGGCTGCGTAGTGAACACTCACCTGCTTTTTCACAATCATCTCAAACATCACTTTCCTTTCTCTTCCTGGTTCCCCTGGCCATTCAATCCCAGCCTTCTCCATTTCCACAGAGCTGCCCATTTTCTCCTTTGTCTTCTCACCATACATTGCATTTCTACTATGG
>NW_007746877.1:0-260 GCF_000696425.1 Galeopterus variegatus | reverse complement strand
CATTTGTGTAAAATCCTTCAATGGCTCCCACTACCAACAGGATAAAATCCAAGCTCCTTAGGTACAGCACACGGGGCCCAACCTACTTCTCCTGGCTTCCACCCAAATAATTTTTAGAATAAATAAAGCTTTGGATAGAGGGCTATCAAACTCCTTATTACCCCCTGCCACGTCAGATTACCCCCTCCCCTAGGCTGCATAGTGAACACTCACCTGCTTTTTCACAATCATCTCAAACATCACTTTCCTTTCTCTTCCTG
>NW_007746876.1:26980-29339 GCF_000696425.1 Galeopterus variegatus | reverse complement strand
CATGTAACATGGCAGACACTGTTGAGTAGTTGTCAACCAGAAGGCTAAATCAGATAAAAAAGTGTTCTAAACGCCTCACAATTATGTAATGTCATTTAATCCATCAGTAGAACAGAGAAAGAGGATGAGGACGTATTTTATAAGAAGGAAATATCTGACCAGCATTAGCAGAGGTTTCAGAGTTTGGCTTTAGGAATAACATTAAGACAATGGAATAAGAATGTGATTAAATTCACAGTTAGAACCAGATATAAAACATTAATATTAATAGCAAAAGAAGCAAAGAAAGAAAATACTTCCAAAACAGTAAAAAGTGAAAAAAGTACTGTATTTGAATTTTTTTTGGAATTTCTACTCATGAAAAAAAATGGTTCTCAGTTGGAAAAAAGTCAGCAGACCTCTCTACATAGCTAAGGATTATAGCTGGTCCTGATGCTTTTGATGAATTATTAGAAGACTCACCCCCTTAGGAAAATGCTGTGTGCATTTAAAATAAATCATTAATAATAAAATTGATTGTAGCTTGTGAAAAACGGAACAAACAGGAATGTCTTTGTCGTTCTGTCTGAAATACTAGTTCCTGAGTTCTGAAGGGATTGTGCCAGTCAGGNCCACTTTATCTGTCCACATTACAATCACAGAATGCCAATTATAGGTCAACATATGCTCTTAAGAAAAATCGAAGTAGAAAAAAGAGCAGGGCTGGCCGGTTAGCTCAGTTAGTTAGGGTGCAGTGTTAAAACACCAAGGTCAAGGTTCTGATCTTTGTACCGGCCAGCTGCCAAAAACAACAAAACAGAAGCAGAGAGCAGCTCAATGCATGTTGGTACTGAATGTTATATTTGGTGTTTCTTCGTGGAGGGCTCTTTTATACTGTATGTGCTGGCAAACTGGTTTGATAAAATTTTTGGCTGAGAAAGTATTAACATATAAATATCTCTGTGAAATAAAAGTTTAGTGGATGCATTTCTAGAATGTGCCATCACAGGAAAGAACCAGGAATGAGGCAATGGAATCCTTTCCATGACCAGATTTCATTAAAATCCTACTTGTATTTTTAGGGGTATGGTGAAATTATGGTTTTATTATGCTATATAAGCTTTCTGCAAGTGCTATCCAGCCAGCTATCTTGTATTATAGTGAGCAGAGCACATCAATCCGGAGCCAAAGGATGGAAGTTCAAATCTCTGTTCTGCCATTTATTAGCTGAGTAACTCTTCTGAATCTCAAATTTGTCATCTGTAAAGTGGGGATAAAATACTTTTCTTGTAGGGCACTTGTGAATTAAATAAACTGTTGAGTATGTTTGGTGTGTTAGGCTGGTGACAACATTATTGTAGTTTTCCCTGGGAACTCTTGGACCTATGGTCTGATTTTTAATTGCTGCAGAACAAACCACTATAAAACCTAGTGGTGTAAAATAACAAGTATTTTATTATGCTCCTGGATTCTGTGGGTCAGGAATCGAACATCAGGGGATGGCATGTTGTCTGGGGTCTCAGCTGGGAAGACTTGCATAGCTAACTAATGGTGACTCGAAAGATGAAGAGCTAGAATCATTTAGAGATGTCTTTACCCACATATCTGGTGTCTGGACTGGCATGACTTGCAGGCTGGGTTTAACTGAGGCTGTCACACGGAACACCTATGTTTGTCCTCTCTATGGGGCTTGGGCTTCTTACGGCATGGCAGGTGGGTTCTAAGAGAGAGCATGCAGACAGCCAACAATCCGAGAGTGCCAGTGGGGAGCTACATGGCCTTTCTGACCTAGTTTCAGAAGTCACACAGTAGTCACTTTTGCCATAGTCTATCGGTGAATCATCAAGGCCAGCCCAGATTCAAGGGGAGGTGAATTAGATTCCTCTTCTTTTTTTTTTTGGCACCTGGCCGGTTTGGGAATCTTAACCGTTGACCTTGATGTTATCAGCACCACGCTGTCCCAAGTGAGCTAACTGGCCAGCCCTAGACTCCTCTTCTTGATGGGGGAGTGGCAAGGTCACATTGCAGAAGAGCATATAAGATAGGAGATACTGTTGAGGCCTCTTTGGAAAATGCAGTCTCCCATAACCTGGTAGGGTGAGGTGGTTTGAGCACACTTCAGCCTTGCACTGAAAGTTTGATTCGTGTAAAGATGTTCTAGATATGTTATTAAGTGAGCAAAGCAGATTACAGAACAGCATGTACAGTGTGATTCGCTTTTTGTTTGCAGATATACAAAGCTGTATCTGTGTGTGTGTGCGTGAGTCTGTGCGTGTGTGTGAGTGGAGGGTGTGATGTATCAAGGACACAAATTGGGTGTGATAGAAATATAACAATTATTTTCTAAAACTCAGTTTATGATTTCTATTCCCATATTTCT
>NW_007746876.1:24480-25405 GCF_000696425.1 Galeopterus variegatus | reverse complement strand
GAGATGGGGTGCTGCTTCTCTTGGCCATCTCATGGCAGTCTTGCCGCCAGGATGACGTGCCCGCCTAGTGTAATCTACAAGGGAATGCTTGGCATTCCTGGACAACCAAGCACAGAGAGAAAATGAAGATTCTTTAGGAGGTGCCAATCTCCTTGAGAATGAATCAGATTATTAGGACAGCTCTGGGAAAAGAGAATATATGTGTATGTATTTGTGATTTTGATTTTGTGCTTTAAACCAATTTACAAAACTTGAAGGGCAATCATGGGAAAGATGAAATAAAGGGAGGTTCAGAGGAAGTTTCCAGACTACTAAAATGAATACAATACCAGGATTTAAGCCATGAAAACCATCTAGGAGTGAACTTTTTAGATAGGAAAAGAAGAGATGTATTTCTCTAAATAGACCTTTTGATTCAGGGTTCTTTTTCCCCAGGAATTTAAGACTTGTGGTGTAAACAAAACTTAAATAGCATATTGATTTCCAAAGTTTTATATTCATTGATTGTTTTTTAAGTTTCAATAATGAGGGTAGAAACATTTTTATTATCAATCTAGTATGACCTCATCTTAATGTAACTAATTCTATCAGTTAAGACCCTATTTCCAAATAAGGTCATATTCTGAAGTTCCAGGTAGACGTGAATTTTGGGGGGACACTATTTGACCCCAGTGCAGGAACATTTTCTTTTCTATCTTCCGTTCTTTTCCTGCTTCCCTTCCTCCCTTCCTGTCTCTCTTTTTCTTTATTTAAAGATGGGGGCAACGTGGGCATGTTTATAGATTATGTGGAAGAGTCAGGAGAAAAGAAGAGGCTGGAGATAAGGGGAAAGTGGTTGGTACTTGGTGGATCAAGGTCCTGGCAGTGAATGGAAAGACAGGCGGGAGAGCACTGGTGGAGCGTCTGGGACCAGGGCCCAGAGGAA
>NW_007746876.1:22228-23108 GCF_000696425.1 Galeopterus variegatus | reverse complement strand
GCACAGAAAGAGAAATATCACATGTTCTCACTTCTTTGTGGGAGCTAAAAATAAATAAATACACAAACAAATGGGTGGGGGTGGGGAAGAAGACACAATAAGCACAATTCCTTGAACTTGTTAAGACAAGTGAACAGATATAATGTTGATGGGTGGGAGAGGGAGAGGGAGGGGGGAGGGAGGAATCAGTAAAGGGACATGAAAATCAACTACATTGTATATTGATAAAATAAAAATAAAATAAAACCAGTGGGTGTATACCTACTGAGGGAGCAGAGCTGGGAGACTGTGGAAAAGTCCTTTCTAGAGCAGATCACCATCCCTGAAGTTCTGCACAGTCTAGCATGTGGCATTTGCTAGTTAGCCCTTGTGTCTGGTTCATATCTTTTAGGCAGTATGAGAAAATTGAACTCAAACTTACTTAACTTGTTAGAGAGTTTGCTGGCTTATGTCACTGCAAAGTTCTGAGCTAGAGTGACCTTCAAGTTGAGTTTGGTCGCAGTGATGTTGCCCAGAACTTAGTTTATTTTCACTCTGCCTGCCATGGAGTCAGCTTTATCCAAAGGCTTCCATCCCCCCTGGGGGGTGAGATGGCTGCCAACAGGTCCTAGGTCTGCATACTTCTTCCACATCAGAGAAAAACAGACTTTCTCCTCCAACTGTCAAAGAAAATGCTGGGCTTCATCTGATTAAACCAGTGTAGGTCATGTGCTCACCAATTGCTCTGACCTGAGAAATGCCACATGATGATAGATCACCAAGGGGAAAGGTGATTGGCTCAGGCTATTCAGGGCCTCGAGATAAAGGGTCATCAATTCTACCCATGGCTAAGCACAGAGGAGAGACAACTCCTTAAAGGAAACTCTGGGTACTTTTAGAA
>NW_007746876.1:16395-16807 GCF_000696425.1 Galeopterus variegatus | reverse complement strand
ATATCTTAGATATAGGAAAGCACATGCATTTAAGGAAGTTCAAAGAAATTTTGTAAATTCAATGCTGACCTCTAGAAACACTCTAGGATGGTTTACTAAGCAGACAACATGTGAGTATTTAGAAGGGAATATTGTGATCACTAGAGTTGCACAGATTTGCTGGAATTTAGAACTATTTTGACAGACTAAGTAAGCATTTGGCTGGAACCAGCCAAGTGAAAGGGAGTGGGAATAACAGAGCTAACATCTATTGCCTACTAGCTGATGGATAGGCACCGTGTTAAATGCTGTCTCATTTAATCATCCTTGAGAAGTATTTAATCTATTGCCTACTAGCTGACGGATAGGCAGCGTGTTAAATGCTGTCTCATTTAATCATCCTTGAGAACCCTGAGGTAGGTATTGCTATAAA
>NW_007746876.1:7852-12700 GCF_000696425.1 Galeopterus variegatus | reverse complement strand
TTCTTCTTTGAATGTTTGGTAAAATTCTGCTGTGAATCCATCTGGTCCCGGACTTTTCTTTTTTGGGAGCTTTCTGATAACATCTTCAATCTCAAGATATCTTGTCTTCTGTCAGAATATGTATATAAAACTGTGTAGGGTAACTTGTTAGCTTATGAGTAGAATAAAATCACAGACTCAATTCATGACTTAAGATGATGGTCAAAAAATTGATTTCATTAATTTGATTTATATCTCATTGTTTTATTAACTTGATTCATTCTTATGAATATTTTATATGTGGTTTTCAAAATTTGTATCTTGTTATCTGCAAATTGTTAATATTCTTTACCCATTTTTCAATTGATTTATTTTTAATTAAATGGTAGATTTCTATTGGGTTGTTTCTTATTGATTGATAAGTTCTTTATATAAATATATGTATATAAATTATTCAGCTAGGTTTAGGTAGTTAAGATAAAATGAGGTATATATGTATAAATAATAAAATAAAATGAGATAAAATTTTTGTTATATCAGTTGCAAATACTTTGTCATAATTCACTTGTTTTTGACTTTGTTTATGTACCTTCTGCCATACTCATAATATATCTGGGTTCTGTCTTTCGTTAAGATAGCTTTTTCCCTTCAAGATTATAAATATTGTTTCCCATTTTTTTATCCTTTAAAAAATTATATTTTAAATATAACTGGAATTTATTTTTATGTATGATATGAAGGGATTTAATTTTACTTTTTTCCAATTGGATAGTACCTTGTCCCAACACTATTTATTGGTTTGTCATTTCCCAACTGATTTTACTTTTTATTGTTTTTGGTGGCTGTCCAGTACAGGAATTTGAACCCTTGACCTTGCTGTTATCAACACCATGCTCTAACCAACTGAGCTAAATGGCAAGCCCTCCAACTGATTTTATTTTTAAATTAAATTAAATTAAATTTTACTTCTCAAAATACATTGTATTTGATTTTCATGCCCCTTTACACATTCCTCTCCACCCCGTCCTNCCCACATACAGACTGGCCGCTCACTGGCTGAGCGAGGGGCGGGAGCAACGCCGAGGGTTGCAATCCCGTGGCCGGTCCCGGTCCGGTCGGTACGGGCGCGACACTGAGGGTTGCGATCCGTTGCCGGGCACGAAAAAAGACAAAAAAAAAAAAAAAAAGGAAAAAAAAAAAAAAGAAAAAATGAGGTATATATGTATAAATAATAAAATAAAATGAGATAAAATTTTTGTTATATCGGTTGCAAATACTTTGTCATAATTCACTTGCTTTTTGACTTTGTTTATGTACCTTCTGCCATACTCATAATATATCTGGGTTCTGTCTTTTGTTAAGATAGCTTTTTCCCTTCAAGATTATAAATATTGTTTCCCATTTTTTTATCCTTTAAAAAATTATATTTTAAATATAACTGGAATTTATTTTTATGTATGATATGAAGGGATTTAATTTTACTTTTTTCCAATTGGATAGTACCTTGTCCCAACACTATTTATTGGTTTGTCATTTCCCAACTGATTTTACTTTTTATTGTTTTTGGTGGCTGTCCAGTACAGGAATTTGAACCCTTGACCTTGGTGTTATCAACACCATGCTCTAACCAACTGAGCTAAATGGCAAGCCCTCCAACTGATTTTATTTTTAAATTAAATTAAATTTAATTTTACGTCTCAAAATACATTGTATTTGATTTTCATGCCCCTTTACACATTCCTCTCCACCCCGTCCTTCCACCGCCACATCGTATCTGTGCACCTGACTTAAAATCCACCGCCACATCGTATCTGTGCACCTGACTTAAAAAGTTCAAGGAATTTTTGTGGTTATTCTATCTTCTTTCCCCCACCCCTACCCTTTATTTGTTTGTGTGTTTATTTATTTACTAATTTTTAGCTCCTACAAATAAGTGAGAACATGTTATATTTCTCTTTCTGTGCCTGGCTTGTTTCACTCAATATAATTTTCTCTAAGTCCATCATGTTGTTGCGAATGGTAATATTTCATTCCTTTTTATAGCAGAGTAGTATTCCATTGTGTAGATGTACAACAGTTTCCTTATCCACTCATCTGATGATGGATATTTAGGCTGGTTCCAGCTCTTGGCTATTGTATAGAGAGCTGCAATAAATATTGGAGTACAGGTATCCCTTCGGCATGATGATTACCATTCCTCTGGGTATATTCCCAGCAGTGGAATCGCTGGGTCATATGGTAGATCTACCCGAAATGGTTTGAGGAACCTCCATATCACTTTCCATAGAGGCTGCAACATTTTGCAGCCCCACCAAGAGTGGATGAGAGTTCTTTTTTCTCTGCAGCCTCTACAGCACTTATCGTTCTCAGTCTTTTGGATGTTAGCTATCCTAACTGGAGTGAGATGGTATCTCAGTGTGGTTTTGATTTGGATTTCCTGGATGTTGAGTGAAATTCAGCATTTTTTCATGTTTCTGTTGGCCATTCGTATATCTTCCTTTGAGAAAAGCCTGTTCAGCTCCTTTGCCCATTTTTTAATTGGGTTATTTGTTTTTTTACTGTAAAGTTGTTTGAGTTCCTTGTATATTCTGAATATTAATCCTTTGTCAGATGTATATTTTGCAAATATTTTCTCTCACTCTGTTGGTTGCTTTTTTACTCTGTTGATTGTTTCTTTTGCTGTACAGAAGCTTTTTAGCTTGATAATCCCATTTGTTTATTTTACCTTTAATTGCCTGTGCTTTTTGGATCCTATTCATGAATTCTGTACCCGCTCCTACTTCCTGGAGTGTTTCCCCTATGTTTTCTTTAAGGAGTTTTATTGTTTCAGGATGTATATTAAATTCTTTAATCCATTTTGAGTTGATTTTGGTATATGGTGAAAGATACAGGACTAGTTTCATTCTCCTACATATGAGTATCCTATTTTTCCAGCACCACTTGTTGAAAAGGCAGTCTCTTCCCCAGTATGTAGCTTTGCTGACTTTGTCAAAGATCAGATGGCTGTAGGTGTGTGGATTGATTTCTGGTTTCTTTATTCTATTCCATTGGTCTGTTTGTCTATTTTTATGCCACTACCGTGCAGTTTTGATTATTATAGCTTTACAACATAGTTTAAAGCCAGGTAGTGTTATGCATCCACCTTTATTTATTTATTTATTTTTGCTTAGGATTGCTTTGGCTATGCATGGTCTTTTGTTGTTCCATACAAAATCTGGATAGCTTTTTCCATCTCAGAGAAAAATGTCATTGGAATTTTGATGGGGATTGCATTGAATCTGTAGATCACTTTGGGTAATATGGACATTTTCACAATGTTAATACTTCCAATCCAAGAGCATGGGATATCTTTCCATCTTCTTGTGTCCTCTATAATTTCTCTCAACAGTGGTTTGTAGTTCTCTTTGTAGAGATTTTTCACATCCTTGGTCAGCATTATTCCTAAATATTAAAAATTTTTGGTGGCTATTGTAAATGGGCTAGCTTTCTTGATTTCTTTTTCTGCCTGTTCACTGGTAGAGTATAGAAATCCTACTGATTTTTGTGTGTTGATTTTGTATCCTGCAACTTTGCTGAAATCATTTATCAACTCTAGTAGTTTTTAAATAGAAGCTTTAGGCTGTTCAATATATAGGATCATAACATCTCCAAAAAGGGACAGCTTGACTTCATCCTTTCCAATCTGGATGCCCTTTATTTCCTGTTCTAATTTTAATCCATTGTGATCAGAAAAAAATACTTGGAATAATTCCAATTTTTTTTGAATTTGGTAAGACTTGTTTTGTGACCTAACATTTGGTCTATCCTGGAGAATGTTCCATGTGCTGATGAGAAGAATGAATATTTTGAGGTTGTTGGGTGGAATGTTCTGTAGATATCTGCCAAATCCAATTGGTCCAAAGTATTGTTTAGGTCTTGTGTTTCTGTGTTTATTTTTTGCCTAGACAATCTGTCCAATGATGAGAATGGGGTGTTCAGGTTCCCTGCTATTATGGTGTTAGTGTGTATTTCTTTCTTTAGATCTAATAGGGTTTGCTTTGTAAATCTGGCTGCTCCGACATTAGGTGCGTATATATTTATGATTGTTATGTCTTCTTGATGGATAGATCTTTTTATCATTATATATTGACCATCTTTATCTCTTTTAATGGTTTTTGCTTTACGTCTATTTTATATGATTTAAGAATAGCTACTCCAGCTAGTTTTTCATTTCTCCTTGGATGATATATCTTTTTCCATCCTTTCACTCTTAGTCTATGTGTGTCTTTACAGGTCAAGTGAGTCTCTTGGAGACGGCATATTGTTTGGTCCATTTTTTAAATACAGTCAGTCAGTCTGTGTCATTTGAATGGGGAATTTAGTCCCTTTATATTCAGAGTTATTATTGAAAGGTGTTGATTTACTCCTAGCATTATACTGATTTTTGTTTAGATGTCTTAAGTATCTTTTGTTCCTTTCTTTCAAATTTTCTGTTTGTCTTCTGTATTTGTTGGTTTCTTGGGGTGATAGATAAACTATTGTTTTCTCTTTTGTTAGCATTTTTGTTTTGCTGGTAGGTATTGTTTTTTCTTGTAGATTCATGGGAGTGATGGTTGTTTTTGTGGTATCAAACCCAGTACTTCCTTGAGAATTTCTTCTAGGGCTGGTTGTGTGGTAGTGAACTCCCGCAGTTTTTGTTTGTCTGAGAAATATACTATTTGTCCTTCATTTCAGAAGGATGGCCTTGCTGGGTAAAGTATTCTTGGCTGGCAATTTTTGTCCTTTAGTGTTTTGAATATATCATCCCATTATTTTCTGGCTTTTAGAGTTTCTGATAAAAAATCTGATGTTATTCTGATTGGGGCTCCCTTATAGATGACTTGCCGCTTC
>NW_007746876.1:1986-6979 GCF_000696425.1 Galeopterus variegatus | reverse complement strand
AGTCCCTTTATATTCAGAGTTATTATTGAAAGGTGTTGATTTACTCCTAGCATTATACTGATTTTTGTTTAGATGTCTTAAGTATCTTTTGTTCCTTTCTTTCAAATTTTCTGTTTGTCTTCTGTATTTGTTGGTTTCTTGGGGTGATAGATAAACTATTGTTTTCTCTTTTGTTAGCATTTTTGTTTTGCTGGTAGGTATTGTTTTTTCTTGTAGATTCATGGGAGTGATGGTTGTTTTTGTGGTATCAAACCCAGTACTTCCTTGAGAATTTCTTCTAGGGCTGGTTGTGTGGTAGTGAACTCCCGCAGTTTTTGTTTGTCTGAGAAATATACTATTTGTCCTTCATTTCAGAAGGATGGCCTTGCTGGGTAAAGTATTCTTGGCTGGCAATTTTTGTCCTTTAGTGTTTTGAATATATCATCCCATTATTTTCTGGCTTTTAGAGTTTCTGATGAAAAGTCTGATGTTATTCTGATTGGGGCTCCCTTATAGATGACTTGCTGCTTCTCTCTTGCAGCTTTTTTTTTGTCTTTTTTCGTGTCCGGCAACGGGATCGCAACCCTCGGCGTTGCCCCCGCTCCTCGCTCAGCCAGTGAGTGGGAACCGGTCTGTATGTGGGATCCGAACCCTCGGCGGGAGCGCCGCCACACTTCCTAAGTGGTGCACTGTAGCAGTGCGCCACCGGGCCGGCCCCTCTCTTGCAGCTTTTAAGATTCTCTCTTTGTCTTTGAATTTTGTCAGTTTGATTATCACACGTCTTGGAGAGGACCTTTTTGGGTTGAATGTGTTTGGTGGTCTTTGGGCTTCCTGAATCTGGGGATCTGTGACTTTCCCTATACCTGGGAAGTTTTCCGCTATTATTTCATTGAATATGTTTTCAATACCATTTCCTTTTTCCTCCCCTTCTGGAATACCCATGATTTCGATATTTGAGCACTTAAAGTTGCTAGTTTTCTCTCTTAAATTTTCTCCAATTTTTTTGATTCTTCTTTCTTTTTTCTGGTCTGCCTGTGATAATTCAAACGGCCTATCTTTGAGGTCAGAAATTCTCTCTTCTGCTTGTTCAAGACTGCTGGTTAAACTCTCTGTTGTATTTTTTATTTCGTTGAATGAATCCTTCAGCTCTATGAGCTCAGCTACATTCTTTTTCAAGGCATTGATTTCTTTGTACATTTCTTCTTTCAGATCCTTTATATTTTTTCTCATTGCATTGTGTTGTTTCACTGAGTTTTCTTGTATCTCATTTAGTTTCCTCATAATAGTTACTCTAAATTCCTTGTCTGTCATTTCAAAGACTTCCTGTTCTATAGGATCTAGTGCTTGAAAGTTATTAATTTCCTTTGGTGGTGATGTACTTTCTTGATTTTTCATATTTCCGGTTTCTTTCCTTTGGTGTTTTGTCATTGTGGCTGGGGATATCACGGTCCACTCATTTCACCCTGATGTCTGGCTTGGATCCTAAAGGGACTGCTGCTTCTGGACAGTAGAAACTAGCCTGGACTGGAAGTCCCACCCCGCCTGCCTTCACTGGCTGGTCAGGCTTGGGGCATGGGAGCCTGGAGCCTCTCAAGTCACTCACAGAGACAGGAAGGCCTGGGCAGGAAGTCCTGCCCTGCCTGCCTTCACTGGCTTGGCCGGCTCGGAGTGTGGGAGCCCTGAGTCTATTATGTCTCTCAGGGTGGCGGGACCAGCCTGTGCCAGAAGTTCTGCCCTGGTCCTGCTTGTCTTTTCTCGCTGGCAGGCTCAAGGCGTCTGGGCCCAGAAGCTCTAAAGTCTCTCTGCAGAATCGGGAGCAACATGAACTAGGGTCCCATGGCGGGTGGCTCTTGTCTGCTCCAGCACAAATTTTGGGTCTTATGTCACTGCTTCTCAAAAGCTGCAAATTGGTCACTCTTTGGGAGAGAGCGACATCAGGAACCGAGTACTCTGCCATCTTGAACTGAACCCCTCTAACTGATTTTAAATGTCTCCTTTATTATATACTAAGATATTATGTGTCTATACACACACAGACAGACAGAAACACACACATATATATGTGTACGTGTATATACCTGTAAAGCTAAGTGACTATGCTACTTGTCAGGTTGAAATGATAGCTATGCTAATTGTCTGGTTAGGGCCATTCATAATTCAAGCCAAAATGTTTCATTATTTTAGTTATACTAAGTTCCCATTTGTATTGTCAGGGCTAGGGCTCAGACCTTCGAACCCATTGTACAGACTGGGTCACCAGACCCCTCTCACACAGGTCTACATTAGGTAATTGAGAAAGATCCCGGGAGCCATTGGAAGATGATACAAGCTCAGTCCTTAGCAGTAGCAGCCACAGCAGCTTACAGCAGAAGTAACAGAAGAAGCAGCAGCAGCGGTGGCCTCTTGGGGCATCCCATGGGCACTGGCAGCAATAGCTTCCAGGAGCAGTAGTGGCCTCCCTGTTGTCCCCCACACCCCACCACTGGGGGCATCCTGGGGGTGGGTGGGGGGAGACCTGTGGATCAGCTTATCCTTTATACTTAAGTCCATAACCCAGGACACCAGGGCACACATATGCAATTACATTAGATAATAGCCAAGGAACACCTGGGCGCATGCACATATTTACATTAAATGCTCGGCAAGATTCTGAACATCTGAGGGGCTCTGACCATTTTCTTATATTTTCCCCAAAATACCCAAACATATATATGTATACATATATACATACTTATTTGTGTATTATATATATTTTTTTCTGTTTTTTTTTATCCTGTTCTATTGATCTATTGTCCTGTTTTTCATAGTACCACATTATTTCAATTATTGTGACATCTGGTAAATTAAGTCCTTCTGGTTCTTCTATAAAATCTTGTCTTTTTTGGCACATCTCATAGATAAACTTTAGAATTATTTTGTCAATTATATAAAATATTCTGTTAGAATATTGCTAAAAACTGCATCATATTTATTATTTAATTTGTGGGACATGAATATCTGCATAATATTAAACCTTTTCATCCAGGAGTATCTTTTATGCCCATCTTTAAAATTATATGGTTACCTTCAATAACTCTTATAGTTTTAATTTTTTTCTTAGGTAATTCAAGGTTTTATAGGAATTGAGTATAGCTTTTTCTGTATTACATTTTTAAATTGATTTTTGCTGGTTTTAGAAAAGCTGTTTATTGTTATGTTAATCTTGTTTGTACCTTTTTGAAAATTATAATTACCCCCGTATAAATTTTATGTGATTGCCTTGGATTTTCTAGTTATAATCTGTCTTGCTAATATTCATACTTATTTCATTTTTTATGGTCTTTTTTCATTGACCAGTAATAATTCTAGGACAATATTCACTATTGATGAAAAAAGCAGGCCTCCTTATATCTTGTTCCTGAGTTTTATGAAGATGTGCTGTAATATTTAACTCTTCATAATGATATTTGGAGATTGGAAAATGTTAATAATTGTTGAAGATGAGTGATAGGTACATTGGGCTCATTAATCTATTTTCTCTATTGTTGAATATTCCCATAATAAAGAATTAAATTTAAAAAAAGTGAAATTTAAAAAAAAGAATAAAATTTGTTTTCAGTTTTTGGTAGATGTGCCTTTTCAAATTAAGGAAGTATCTTTCTTTTGCTAGCTTATTGTAAATTATTTTATTAGGAATGGGTATAGAATTAAATGTATTTCCCAAAACATTTTTGTTTTTTAAAAGGAAAGGTATAACAGGGTCTGCCCATCTCAAAAGACCAAGGAAAAAAAGTATGAGAATTTCAGAATAAAAAATTCAGAATTGATTCACCAAATATTTAGATTTGCTTCTCTTTCTTTTTACCAACTGATAGCTTGCAGTAAGAACAGAAGTGCCTCTAGGGCCCAGTGCATTGCTGAAAACACAGAGGGGAATAGATAAATAATGTATCACCATTTTAGGGAGGAGGGAGATGTAGGCAATGAAAGCTGTGTTGCACCATCTAGATCATCCATCCAGAACAGAAGATTTGTGGGACAGGCTGACATTGTCCAGCTGCCACCTCTTTCCAGGAATTGTCCCTGGCTCAAGAGACCATTTTACTCAAAGTGCTACCCTTTTCCCAGGGCAGCTGCATCCAATGACTGGCCTATGTGGAGGTGCAAAGACCAGGACCCTCATCCAACTCAGTACAGGTGGAAAGGGCTGTCCCAGCTTCAGAGCTCCCTGTGGGGTGGCTAAGGCCTTAGGGTTTCCAGATAAAATAATTTATAGGCTTCCCAGTTAAATTTGAATTTCAGATAAACAACAAATAATTATTTAGTATGTCCCAAATTTGCATGGGTCATATTGCTGCTAATTTTTTTTGGGGGGTGCTGTTTATCTGAAATTGAAATATAACTGCACAGCCTGAATGTTTATTTGCTAAATCTGGCGGTCCGATGAGGCCTTCTGTCTGCATTGAAGCCTGATTGCTTCCTCTGTGCTATGGGCTGAATTGTGTCCCCCCCAAATTCATATGTTGAAGCACTAACCCACAATGGGATAGTATTTGGAGATGGAGGTGTTTCGGAAGGTAATTAGAATTACATAATTTTGATTAGGCTGTATATTCTGTGAGCTCAGGGCCATTGTTTCACAGAGCTCAATATGATGCCTGACACGTAGTAGGTTCCTCATATATATCACCTATATTGGATGAATGACCAATCAATGATCTAATTACAAAGAGCAAGATGGCGATGGGTCTGGAGTGGGCATGCCAGAGGACAGAGCGAGCCTGAGAAGTGTGCGCTGTGCTGCCAGAGTACTATTTGCATTTCCAAGAGCAACAAAAAACAAATAAATCACTGATCAACTAATCTACAACGAAAAAAAGCAACTACAGTCTCGAGGTTTTAGGGCCAATGCAAAAGAAGATTCCCGAGAGCGCCCCAACCGCGCTGGGAAACTGAGCAGCCCAAGGCAACAAAGGCCAGGAAAGACGGCAGCGGCAACGCAGAGACGGAGAGGAAGACACGGGACCAGCCCAGC
>NW_007746876.1:0-499 GCF_000696425.1 Galeopterus variegatus | reverse complement strand
GCCATCTTCGCTTGGCGCGGCTCCTCACTGAGCCGTGCCACTTGTGTGCCTCAGTGCAGGGCCGCCTGGGGCCTGTGGACCAGCCACCAATCCCACTCCACCCGCGGATCTCTGGCGGGGCTGGTGGCATGGGGAGCCCCTGGCCAGCGTTGGGAGGGCAGGGAAGAGGATCCTGGCCAGACCGTCACTCCACCACACCTGGGGCTTCGGCCCCAGGTAAACTCCCTGCTTCCGGGAGGCAGATACCATCTCTGTGGCCTTCAGTTTGGAAAAACCCCAAACTGATTTCTGGTTGGGAGAGGGGTGACCGGGGTGCCCCTGAGCCCGCTTGAACTGGCTGGAGAGCTGACGGCCTGAGGGCGCCAAGCCAGCTCACGCCGGGGGGATTCAAAGAGGAACTGTGTGCTGTGGAATCCTCCCCCGGGGTGCTCGTGCCCCAGTGTGGGAGATAACTCAACCACACAGGGGGCTGCAATACCGGGGGGAAGGTGGGAGGCCC
>NW_007746875.1:12742-12946 GCF_000696425.1 Galeopterus variegatus | reverse complement strand
AGGACCGCTGGTGCCGTTTTCCCGTTCGCAGAATGTGGTTTTCTGCTTCGTTTTGGGACCCCGGCTGGCCCCGCTGACCGCACGCTTCCCCCTGCCAGGCGCTCTGGTGCCGCTTTCCCATTCGAAAACGTGGTTTTCTCCTCCGTTTTGGGACCCGGGCCGGCCCCGCTGCCGGCACGCTTCCCCGTTACCGATGCGCTGGTG
>NW_007746875.1:10363-10776 GCF_000696425.1 Galeopterus variegatus | reverse complement strand
CCGCACACTTCCCCGTCCCAGACCCGCTGGCGACGTTTTTCCATTCGCAGAACCTGGCGTTTCCGTTTTGGCCCCGGGCCAGCCCGCACCCCCTGCCCGCACACTTCCCTTTCCCAGGCCTGGTGGTGCCGTTTTCCCTTTCGCTGAACGTGGTTTTCTGCTCTGTTTTTCGTAACGTCTTCCATTCACAGAACGTGGTTTTCTGCTCCGTTTTGGGCCTCGGGCAATGTCAGGAGCGCGCTGGTGCCGTTTTCCCATTCGCAGAACGTGGTTCTCTGCTCCGTTTTGGGACCCGGGCCGGACAAGCTGCCGGCACGCTTACCCCATCCCAGGCGCGCTGGTGCCGTTCACACATTCGCAGAACGTGGTTTTTTGCTCCGTTGTGGTCCCGGGCCAGCACCCCCTGCCTGCAC
>NW_007746875.1:9264-9715 GCF_000696425.1 Galeopterus variegatus | reverse complement strand
CGTTTTGGGACCCGGGCCGGCCCCGCTGACCGCACGCTTCCCCCTGCCAGGCGCTCTGGTGACGCTTTCCCATTCGAAAACGTGGTTTTCTGCTCCGTTTTTTGTGTCGTTTTCCCATTCGCAGAACTTGGTTTTCTGCTCCGGTTTGGCCCCGGGCCAGCCCCCCCTGCCGGCACGCTGCCCCGTCCCAGGCGAACTGGTGCCGTTTTCCCATTTGCAGAACGTGGTTTTCGGCTCCTTTTTTGGACCCGGGCCGGGCCCGCTGCCGGCACGCTTCCCCCTCCTAGGCGCGCTGGTGCCGTTCTCGCATTCGCAGAACATGGTTTTCTCCTCCGTTTTGGACCCGGGCCAGCCCCCCCTGCCTGCACACTTCCCCCTCCCAGGCGCGCTGGTGCCGCTTTCCCATTCGCAGAATGTGGTTTTTTGCTCCGTTTTGGGACCCGGGCCGGCC
>NW_007746875.1:6937-7513 GCF_000696425.1 Galeopterus variegatus | reverse complement strand
TATTGTTTTGGGCGTGTGTGTGGCCGTGAACGGCGTACACGGTCGTTCCGTTTTTCCTGTAGCCCGCCATAGCTCTTACGTCCATGCCTTCTCGAGTTGTATATGACGCGTCCGCTGAGGCTGCGGTGGGGCTGTGGAGCCGTTCACGCCCGGGCCGCCGGGCCGCTCTCGTGTCAGTCGCCAGAGGCCCCTGCAGGAATTTTTTGCAAATCCATATGTGGAGACGGGGACCAGTTCGAGTGGCCGTAAAACAGAAAGTGAGGGTGCGTCTTGTCTTTCACGTTGCCCTAGGGTGTCCTGTCGCCCGAGACGCTTGCAGGAACTGTTACCAAGTTCCTCTCTGGAGACGCGGGCCGTACCCTGAGCGCGAGGTGCCCCAGGAAGGGTTTCGACCACGGTGCAGAGGGGCGCTCGGCGCGCGGCGCGACCCACGCGGACGTGATTTGTGACTCAAGTAGAAGTCCATGGACGGTCGGGTACTTGGGAGCGTTTTAAATGGTTCTTATGGCCTGCGAAATTGGAGCCTAAGCGTTACACGTACCAGCTTAGTTCTCAGCGGTCTCTTAATCGTAGCGT